>NW_026057586.1:42652463-42948138 GCF_023721935.1 Panthera uncia | reverse complement strand
ATATTAAAAAATAAATAAATAAATAAATAAAAGAAAATTAAAAAAAAAAAAATAAAGGCCTTATATCCAAAAAAAAAAAAAAAAAAAAAAAACAATCAGAGTTTAAAAATACATTATATATTGAGTTTACTGACTAGTTACTTGAAATAATGTAGGCCAAGAGACAATGGGACCATATTTTTTTTATGCTGAATGGGGAAACCAAAATACCTTCAACCTAAAATTCTATATCCTTCACAAATGCTATACAAAATATCCTTAAACATATTGTGCAAAAATCCTTCAAAAATATTCCTTAAAAAATTCAATGAAATGAAAACATTTTTAAGTAGAAACAGCTGATAAGCAGCTGTGTTAAACATTAAAGAAACTTTCTCATCTTAAAGAAAATGATACTAGACAGGAGTTTTGAGTCATACAAAGGTATGAATAGTGCCAGAAATTCTAAATATGTGAGTATACTTATTTTTGAAATTTGTTTCTTGTATCTTTATTTAAAAGAACAGATTGTTAAAAACTAATATGATATCAATGTATTTGTGGGTTATAACACATTTAACAAATATATATGAGAAAAATAGTACCAAAAGTGGGAGGGAATAAATGGAAGTGTTCTGTTGTAAGATTAGCATGTTACATTTGCAGTGATACAATACCAATGCACTATTGACTATGATGATCTAAGGCAAAATATCATTAATCCTAGAGCAACCATTATAAGAATAAAACAAAGAGGTGTAGCTAAAAATCAGATAGATATATATGAAACACTAAGTATCCTTAATTATCCCAAAAGATGTTGAGAAAGGAGAGCAAATGATATAAATATTAAATGGGACAAGGAGAAAACAAGTAGCAAGATAGTAGATGCAAATTCAACCATATCAATATTTAGAGTTAATGTAAATAATCTATGTTCCAATGAAAAGATATTTCACCTTGGGTTTTTAATAAAGCAAAAGTCATTATATGCTGTTTATTAGAAATACACTTGAAATATAGAAAAGGACTGGTTTTATGTAAAAGGATAGAAAAAATATATATCAGGCAAACTAAGACATGAAAGTTGAATTGTCTTCATTAATATCAGGCAAAATAAACTTCAAGGCAAGGCATATAATTAAACAAAAATAAAAATATTCCATTATGGCAAATAAATCAATTCTTCAAGAACACATAACACACCTAAATGTATACACATCATATAACTGAGCTTTAAAATATATGAAGCAAAAGCTGAAGGAAGTAAAAGGAGAAGTAGAAAAATAAACAGACAGAATTAGATTTTAAAGTGTCAAGATTTCTGGAGTGCCTGGGTGGATCAGTCAGTTGAGCTTCTGACTTTGGCTCATGATCTTACTGTTGGTGGGTTTGAGCCCTATGTCGGGCTCTGTGCTAATAGCTTGGAGCCTGGAACCTGCTTTGGATTCTCTCTCTCCCCACCCTCTCTCTCTCTGCCCCTCCCCTGCTTGTGCTCTCTCTCTCTCTCAAAAAGAAATAAATAAACATTTACAAAATAAAAAAAAATTAAATTTCAAGATTTCAAATGACAGAATCATCCATACATTTAGCCTAATTCACATTTATTATTATAATTTTTTAATGTTTATTTATTTTTGACAGAGAGAGAGAGAGAGAGAGAGAGAGAGAGAGACATAGCATGAGTGGGGGAGGTGCAGAGAGAGAGGGAGACACAGAATCTGAAGCAGGCTCCAGGCTGTCAGCACAGAGCTTGACGCAGGGCTCGAACTCACGGCCGCGAGATCATGACCTGAGCTGAAGCCCAACGCTCAACTGACTCAGCCACCCAGGTGCCCCTAATTCACATTTATAGACCGTCTTACCCAGTGATTATAGAATCCACATTATTTTTGTATGGAGCAATCACCATCGTGTGCTAAATGTTGTTCCATAAATAATTTTCAATACATCTCAGAGTATTGACATAACTCAGAAGATATTCGCTGACTAGAACATAAGAGAATATTGTTCAGAGCCGCATTCATTACAGCCCCAAACTGGGGGGGGAAATGCTCATCAGTAGGAAAAGAGACCAGAATGTTGTGGAATATTTACACAGAGGAATACTAGTCAGCAAAAAAAATTATTTGTAAATGAATTGCAAATGAATTTCAAAAATATTCTAAGGAAAGAGAAACAGGAGGAGCGAAGAAGAAAAAGAAACAAATGAAACAGACTGTTATGGACTGACTATGTCTCCCCTTTCCCCAAGTTAATATGTTGACGCCCTAACCTCCAATGTGATATTTGCAGATCAGAACTTCGGGAAGTAATAATAGTTGGATGAAGTCATGGGATGGGTTCCTTACGATAGGATTATAAGAATAGTTCCCAGAGAGTTCTCTTCCTCCTGGTCCGCTGCCAATCTCTCTCTCTTTTTGTATGTACCAAAGAAAAGCCGTGTGAGCACACAGTGAGAATGCAACCATCTGCAAACCAGGAAGAAAGACCTTACTAGAATTCAAAAATGCTGGCACTGTGATTTTGAAATTTTAGCCTCCAGAAGTATGAGAAAATAAATACCTGCTGTTTAATCCACCTATGATATTTTATAAGTAGCATAAGTAGACTATAAGACACAGACAAAAGCATTGTATATGAGTTCATTAATATAAACTTTTAAACACTCAAAATATCCTGAAGGAAATGAGTAGAATGGTTGTTTCTATTTGGAGGGTGTGGTAGAATTGCCATGGAAAGGGCTTAAGTGGAATTTCAGGGGTAATGGAAATGTTCTGCATCTCGGTGGGGTGTGGTTAGATGGATAGATATATGCATTTGTCAAACCCACTTAACTGCACACATAGCTCTGTGCATTTGACTCTATGAAAATTATACCTCAGTAAATTTAAATATATTCATAGTGAAAATCAATGTACTTTTAGTTAATGTTCAACTTTTCTAAAATATTCCCAACTTTATTTCCTTTATTTTTCAGTTTCATGTTTGAACTGTTTTCAGTTCTGATAAAATGTCTATAGGGTTAACACAAATTTGATAAAAATCACAGAAGACTCTTCTTTTACAATAGAAATCAGCATTCTAAAATGTATGCAGAAATGCAAGGGATTTAGAATGGATAAAACAATCGTGACCAAAAAAATTTGAGGATTTATATTAGAGACTTCAGCACTTTGTATAAAGTGACAATAATTAAAAGATAGTGAGGTAGAAATCATGGTTTGATTTCATACCATAACAAATCAGCTGAAACAAAAATTGTGAGTTATTGAGTTAATCATTATTATATTTCATTGTTGAGAAATATTTAATATATTAGTTTAGGAGATGTATATTAGCCTAATGATGTGAGACATAAAAACAGAACACACATTTTGAATATACAATAACATGATTTATGGACCCCACTTTTATTTTATTGTATTTATTTATTTTTTAAAATATTTATTTATTTTGAGAGAGAGCATGCACGTGAGTAGAGGAGGGGCAGAGAGAAGGACAGAGAGACTAGCAGACCCCGTGTGCTTTCAGTGAAAGCCTGATGAGGGGCTCTGTCTCACAAACCATGAGATCATGACCAGAACCCTAGTCAAGAGTTGGGCTCTTAACTGACTGAGCCACCCCAGCGCCCCTGGATCCCATTTTTAAAAGGATGAACACAATTAAATGTTTGTGGTATATAGCCTTTTTTATTTTCTAATTCGTATCTCTCTCAAATACTGCAATTAATTTTCAAAACTTCTTTTTATGGTGATGAACAAAGACACTCGGAGGTATTACAAATATTTAAAAAGAAAATGTATGGGGCGCCTGGGTGGCGCAGTCGGTTGAGCGTCCGACTTCAGCCAGGTCACGATCTCGCGGTCCGTGAGTTCGAGCCCCGCGTCAGGCTCTGGGCTGAGTTCGAGCCCCGCGTCAGGCTCTGGGCTGATGGCTCGGAGCCTGGAGCCTGTTTCCGATTCTGTGTCTCCCTCTCTCTCTGTCCCTCCCCCGTTCATGCTCTGTCTCTCTCTGTCCCAAAAATAAATAAAAAACGTTGAAAAAAAAATTTAAAAAAAAAAAAAAAAAGAAAATGTATTATTCAAGGCAGCCCATTTTCTAGATGTCAGTACAGAATTGTTCTAAGTAAGGTGAAGGAATTTATTTAAATTTCTCAGTAGGAGATATGTTCTTAAAATGCTACAAAAGCATGACATAGATTCCAATGGTAATAAGAGATTCAAACACCTGATGTGAAAGATTCAGTATGTTCTAAGTAAACGTTTAAAAAGCAAATATAAGTAAATGTCTGTATACTACCTGTTCTGTCAAATGACAAATTTTGATCTTTGCTCCAAGAGACCAGAAAACATGACTTTTTTCTAACCTCCGTATCTAAAGTGACAAAATACAGTGCCTATTATCAATTTCTTTCTTCATTAAATTAATAATGATTTATCAGATAACTACTATCTACTGGGCACTTTCAGGCACTGGCACTATTAATTACATAGAATGCACTCAATAAATGGTCTTATTTATGAATAAATAAAGGAGTACATATGCATACTTAACCTAGGCTGAAAAGCTAACCACAGAAACATGGTCAGAACTAAACTTAAAAGGATACAACTGTAGTGAACAGTTTTATTAATGATTACAGTGTCCTCTGATCTCATGCTACAGATCAGCGTAAGCTGAGAAGTAATTTTTAAGTATATTTTTATGTTCAACTTGATCTTAGAGAGAGGATTGTGGTAGCTTTGAAATTACAGGTTTTTATTTCTTTTTCTATGACTTTTTCTGTTTAATACGTTGCATTGACATTTATTAACATATAATAAGCTGAACATTTTAAATGTTCTAAGTTTTAATATATCTATATACACCTATAAAAACAGCACCACAATCAAAATAATAAACATATCCATCACACCCAAGAAGTTCCATATCATCCTTTGTCATTCTTTCCTCTTGATTCTTCTTCTTCCTATTCACTCCATTCCCTACCTCATGAAATCTACACAAATTAATCTGAAATGAATCAGTGACTGCTAAAATGAATCATATGACAGCTAAAATTATAAAGACCTTAAAAAAGAGTAAATTTTCTTAAGCTTAGATTTTTAATAGGTTTTTATTTGACACCAAAACAGAAAAAAAAGTAGATAAATTGGACTTCATCCAATAAAAAACTTTGCATTATTTGTAAATCAGATATTTAAGATCTAATATTCAAATTTATGAATTTATGAAGCACTCTTATAACTCAACAACAAAAAGACAAATGACCCAATTTAAAAATGGATAAAGAGGGGGGCGCAGTCGGTTAAGCCTCCGACTTCAGCCAGGTCACGATCTCGCGGTCCGTGAGTTCGAGCCCCGCGTCAGGCTCTGGGCTGATGGCTCGGAGCCTGGAGCCTGTTTCCGATTCTGTGTCTCCCTCTCTCTGCCCCTCCCCCGTTCATGCTCTGTCTCTCTCTGTCCCAAAAAAAAAAAAAAAAAAAAAAAAAAAAAACTAAAAAAAAAAAAAAAAGGTGAATACCTTCTTTAAAAAAAAAATGGATAAAGGACTTGAACAGATATTTTTTTCAAAGAAAATCTATAGACTGCCAATAAGCAATTTGATAATCTTCGACATCATTGGTCATTAAGGAACTGCCACCATTTTTGAAAGGCATGTTTGCTTGATATAGAATTCTGGTTTGGGAGCTCCACTTCTGGCATAACAATGTGAGGAGTTTTTCAAATACACTGTCATCAAAACTAGAAAAGTTTTTTTGAAAAGCAACAATTTGAAGTCTTTGGAAATGGCCTTAAGAGCATGTAACTAATGAAGAAACATTTACTCAAGAAAACATATTTATTCAAGAAAATATACAACTCAGCAAGAACTGCAAGGCTCTGTGGTATATGAACTAAAGCCCACATGCTACCTCCCATTTTCCTGCGTAAGGTGGCATGTCCACTCCAGATTGGTATGGAAGCACAATTGGAACACAGAGATCCTTCTTCATCCAGCTCCCAGTTAGAAGCTTATCTTCCTAGGGATGGCAGTACATTCTTTCTTATGTTGTCCCTAGCTACCTGTTACTAAGACTAAGTTCCAATGCAACTGAGAAATAGGGGCTCCCTTCTCTGCCCAGTCCCCTCAGGTGGGACAGAGGTTCTATATTAGATGTGGCACTTAATAATGGACTCCCGATCACCATTGCTTTGAATCATGGAATTGGAGTACCATCTTAAGAGAAGCAAGACAAAGAGACTTGGGGCTTGTGCTCTCATGTCTACTGAGAGCTTAGCTCCTGAATGGGGGTTATCACTCAAATACATGTACATTATTGACCCATCCCAAGCACCAGAGTGGTGGTTCAAAGATTTTGCCTGGGAGAAGAAAAGGACATAGGAGAGAGACCACCAAATCTCTCTCCAAATGAATTTACTTCATTTGCAGCAGAATTTGGAGAACTTTAAGACCATTCCTCAAAAACAGTGGCTATTTGGGTGCAAGGCATTGGAAGGAGATTGACAGATTCATTGGAGATGTCGTCTGAATTGCAGGCTGGCTAGTTTGCCAGAGTGGACTGGGAAAGAGCATCCTAGAGTCAGAAAAATCTCAAGCACTGGTTTATGGAACTATCACTTCACTGCTACCTGGATTTGATTGGATTGTTTGCTTTGCAATTTATGTCCCAGTGCATTGTTGAAAACAAGAGAGCAATGGTGAAAATTAGAGAAGTTACCATACAACTGGAACTGGTAATAAAAAGATATGGCCAACATAAGGTCCTGCTAAAGCCACTGCCATCCCAGTTTGTGTGTATGTGTGTGTGTGTGTGTGTGTGTGTGTGTGTGTATACCCATGGCTGCTTGCCCTAAGAGTCAACATCATAGTTTTGACACTGTAGGTCAGAGGTGGTGGAGGAAGTAAACTTTGCTAAAGTAATCCAGCCAGTCACTAAAGATGTAAATAAAGAAATAACAATAACAAGCTGGGAAAGGGGAGTGCTGTTACTGATATCTACAGTTGCTACAATAACCTAAATATTACCTAAATGTCCAATTCCCAAGAAAATATAAAATCAAGACACATGTAAAGATACAGGAATGTCTGACCCATCCACTGGAAAAAAAAGCAGATCATAAAAAATTTTCGTGAGAGCAACCAGGTGCTAGATTTAATGGAAGAAGACTTCAAAGCAGTCATTAAAAATATAGTCAAAGAATTAAAGTAAATGATACTGGAATGAAATTAAAATCAATAACAGAAAGAAATTTGGAAATCTCCCAAATGTGAAAAATTCAAAACATACTCTTAAAAAACCCATGCATCCAAAAGTAAATCAAAGGGGAAATTAAAAAACTCTGTGATGCAAGTAAAACTACTTTAAGGTGAATGAAAATAACATAGAGAAACTATGGGATACAGCTAAAGTAGTGCATAGAGGGAAATTCATAGCTGTAAATTCTTCTGACAAAAAAGAAGAAATCTTAAATTAATAAGCTAACCTAACCACCATAAGACACCAAAAAGAAAAAGAACAAACGAAACCTAAAGCCAGAACAAAGACAATAATGAAAATGAGAATGAAAATTAATGAAATATAGAACAGAAAATACAATGGGGAAAACACCTATGAAGATAAAACCCTTCTGAGTGATCTTCTGGATGCCCCTTGAAGTATGAGCTTTTGTGCAATGGCTGGTGGAAATAGGTACTATTCCCAGCCCTGTGTAAGCTCTAAGAATGGTTACTTCTAATTCTTTCAGGTGGCTCTTTTCCAGCCTGCTGTAATTTCTTCATAGGCATACATGATTAGTAATCAGCTGAAGACTTGAAGGTGACCTTCCTGCAGATCTCTATTCTTTTCTTTTTGTGAGATCTCCTTTTTCTGATATTCTGCCCTTTAGTACTAGCTTCTTTGGTCTCCCCAGACTCCAATCTACATCTCCCAAACTGAAGGTGACCACAGGATTCCACTCGAACCTCTCTCCATGTGCCACAACCTGAAAACTTCCTCCAGGACTCAAACTGGGAGCACTATAGGGCTCACTTGTTTCCCGTCTCTCAGGATCACTGTCCTTTGTTACTTGGCCTTCATATATTGTTTCACTTATTTTGTCTGCTATTGATATTCATATATTTTGTATGGATTTTCAGTTATTTTTGTATACTTTGGTTCATTAGTTGTTGTCTCTTTTACTTTATTCTGTGTAGAAGCAGAAACTAATATAAACCTTTTGATTTCTGGAATTATATCAATTCTTCTTCCTCTATTTTCTACTATAACACATTCATAACTACTATGAGGATTATGCACTTTCCCCAATTCTTTTAATTTTTCTTGTATAGCAGAGTGGTAGCTGAGTCATTGGGAGCATATTTTTTGGTGAAATTTTTAAAGAAAGTCATGCCTTGAGGAATTTCGAAATGCCACTTCTTTACCCATCTCCTTTGAGCTTGAAATTTTACCTGAATCTTGAATCCCATAACTTGTTGGGTGTCCTATTTTTAAAACATTTAGGAATTGACATGACACTACCAACTCATTAATACTAGTAATCTCTAAGTCAACTCTAGTTTCATGCAATTTTCACTCTTCTTTGAACCCACTGTTCCCCCGGCATGGTTGCTACATTCTGTGTTGTCAGTGTGGCAAATCTTTGACTCTGAACATTAAGCATAAGTGGTATTTTGTCTCTGAGGCTGGTCCTGATCATGGCTAAAGATGGCATTTATAGTTGGAGAACAGAATATGAGTGAGAGAGCATGCTTGCTCTTTTGAATATAAGTGTAGAAGTAACATTACATATCCCTCTATTGTTTGTAATATTGGAGAACAAGATGGTCATTGCAGAAGACCTTCTTAAGCTTTGCAAGGATTTGGAACTACTGAAAATTTTATGATTAGACATAAGTTTGCACTTGACATACTACTGTCAATAATTTAGATGTATTCTTTCTATAATTAATTCCTTTGATTACTTTTCTATCCTTCAACCCAAACCCAATTTTTATTTTTTTAAATGTTTTTATTCATTTTTGAGACAGAGAGAGACAGAGCATGAGCAGGGGAGGGGCAGAGAGAGAGGGAGACACAGAATCTGAAGCAGGCTCCAGGCTCTGAGCCATCAGCACAGAGCCTGACGCAGGGCTCGAACTCACAGACTATGAGATCATGACCTGAGCTAAAGTCGGACACCCAACCGACTGAGACACCCAGATGCCCCAAAACCCAATTTTTAAAATTTATTGCCTCAGTTTTCATATTCTGAACTCAAAGAATGTAATTTTGTTTTGGGGCTTAGTTTTCTATTTTATTTTATTTTATTTTCCTCTTTCTTTGCATACCATATTCTGGAGTTACAGTAATGTCCAGTAAAACTTACAAATTAATTAAAAATGCTTTTTCTGAACTTAAGTGTTAACAATAGCAGACTGATTAGCAAAGTTGTGGTAATCCTTTCAACAGAATATTATACACTAAATCATATTTTCTAAAATATTTATAACATGGAAAACTTATATTGCTATGTGTGATAATGAGAGAAATATATGATTTGATATTCTCTTATTAATATATTTTTCTTTTTTAAATACCATGTGTTTATTTTATAAACAGTAAATTTACAGATTCATAAGAATTCATAAAACAATTTTCAGAAATTGGTAGTGGAAATATTGTTTTCCTAGATATCCCCCTGTTATTGTAGGAACATTTATTTGGTATCATGTGTGGAAAAGTGTGAATTTTCAAAATTCACCTGAATTGGTACCTATTCCAAACATTTTCAAGGGGCAGTTAAGTCAATTTGGAAAAATAATAACTGTATTTTAAATCATAATCTTCATTTAGTAATAGGGTGACAGGTTCTGGGAAATTAAATATTTGGAGCTAATGGAGAAGACATTAAAGTCTAAGATTGGTATTCATTAGCTAAAATTATCTTATGTGGAATTTGCTTAGCCAATATCATGTTTAATATTCCTTTGAAAAGAAGTTTTAAAAATTAATTTCTATCCTCTGAGCAACACACCTTTACTTATCTTCTACCTGCTTCATATCTTGAGTATTTTAACTGCTATACAACCAATCAGCCTACTGCCTTTCAGTATAAGCTCTTTGAGTCTCTTTTATGCCTTATTTTCTATAATACTGAACATCACTGATACAACAATGAATAAATTCATCCATGTGATTTAAATCAACAAGTACCAAAAGCATTAATGTTGGACAAGCCCCAATTATTGAGTTTTAATATAATTTATCTGAAGTTTGTAAAAAGGCACACATAACTGATTTCTTACCCTCAATTCTACAAACCAGAAACACTGGTTTTTTGTTTCAGAGAATTTCACAGAGGATAAAATGAGATTAGAAAAATAAAATTAGAGCTATGGGTTCAGATTTTGGCACTTGATTAAAAAGATGATAGACAATAGCTTAGGATGTATTTATTTTTATAAGAAAAATTTTAGATATTAAAACTGTATGACTGATTTTTAGTTTGTGTTCATTTCATAGTCATGCCGAGTAGTAACATATTCTTTCCCAGTTTAAACATCAATTCCATCAGAAGCTTAGTAAAATTTTCTTGGTTTCTTCCCCTACATCAATAAGATAGAAATAAATACTGTTGTCAATTGATGCCTGAATGCTTATTTGGACTAAATGATAAAGTGGGATGTCAATAAGCATTTATCAATATTCTGCCTGGTATTAATAAGCTTTCCTTTAAGCAGAATTCCATCAGTCTGGACTCATTCAATCTTACATGGGAAAAAAGGTAGAAAATTGCTCCCAGGTAGGCATATTTGTCTACATTTTAGGTCAAAGGGATTTCAAACTAAACAAGTAGTTCCAAAGTTGTAGTTTTCACTGTTTAGGACTTAATAGGTAACATGACAGTGAAGACATGTTCAACATGTTCATACATGACATGTTCATGACATATTCATAATATGAACAGATAACATGACAGCACTTTACCTCTGCCATGGCTTTTTCAAAGTTCTAGAGACTAGCTTGTGAGTTATGGCAGGTGCTCCCTTGGTTATATTCCAGCAATTCCCAAATGGAAGCATAGCCAGAATAACATTAGATGCAGGTGTTACTCAGAAATATTTGGGGGAAAATTATTAGCATGTGTATCAGGGGCATCCATTTAGATGAGTAGCTTGATGAATATTTGCATTATATTATCTCATAAAACTTTGATTGATGGTTAATTGGAAGAAGTTAAGAGATTCTTTGCAACTTCACATAAATATCTTAAGGCACATCCTGTACAGAATTTCAATATCCTAAATTTTAAAGTAAATTTGGTCTCATTCAGAGCATTTGCTTGTTGTTTTCCTCAGTGAATAATTCCCACAGAAATATTACTTTACTCCAGGGACCTGACTAGAAGCTGTAAACTAGCACAGATAGAATAAATACCAGCCCTATAAAGCACTTAAATCAGAGAATCAGAATATAACCAAGGTGTGATGGGAGAAGGTTAATTAAGTTGCAGCCCCATTTCGTGGATAAGTTAGCAGAAAACTTAACTAAATGAATTCTACAACATCTGATTGTGTGGGTGTGTGTTGAAATCAAAGATTTAAAAGAATAGCAGAGTAGGCCAAATCAATCTCTTTATTTATATGGGAATAAAAATGTAGAGACCATCTTTTAGTGCTTAGTGGGTCTGATTTTAGAAACCATTTTTTTAATGCACTATCCTTATCTGGTCTCGTCCCAATTCAGTGTTGAAAACACAGTGAAGATGACCTATTTAAAGCAGAAGGAATTATTTAGCAATCTATTTCTCTTGTTTGAGCATTACTAATGGCTTTTTTAAATGTTAGTTTTAGTTTCTTTTTTTTTTAATGTTTATTTATTTATTTGGGGCAGGGGGAGGAACAAGTGGGGGAGGGACCAAGGGGGAAGGAGAGAGAGAATCCCAAGCAGTCTCTATGCTCAACACAGAGCTCAACTTGGGGCTTGATCTCATGACCATGAGAGCTTGACCTGAGCCGGAATCAAGAGTTGGATGCTCAACTGACTGAGCCACCCTGGTGTCCCATTAATTTACGTTTCTGAAGAACTGCACCAAAACAACTCTCCACCAGAGTAAACAAAATGGTAAAAATATCAGTTACTCAGAAGATGAAACATTCTTATGTTTTTCTTTGAATTTGGGATTAGAAGATAGAACTTAATGTTTTTCAAAATATGAATTCTGCAGATATGAATGCTTACATTCTAGGAAACTATACTTTAGAGACAGATGTCAGAATATTTTCAAATATCTGATATCAGCTTTTGATGTTTTTGATTTTCTTCTAAGAGCAACCCATACCATTGTCTCCTCACCTGCCAACCTGTAACACTTATTGATTATGTTGCTTGTTTGGCCTGTGGCATAAGCAGACTTTTATTACGATCTATGGAAATGCTTATGTTTTATGTGGGCCCTTCTTGATGTCAAGAACAAAGTATTTATTTCTCTGAATCTATCATTGCACAGAATGGTATCTAATGTGACACAGTAGATTCCACAACTTGCTTTGTTTCATCTTTACTATCTTCTTAGAATCAAATAACACACATTACACAAAGAACCATATTTGAGTCCGAAATTCCAAAGAGCACTTATATTATCTGTTTTAAAAACCAGAGGCTAAAAAATTTTCCTTTTTATCAAACAGTGGGTGGGACTTCTGTCTTTGTGTAACAATTGCTTTCTTTAATTGGTGGACCAGCATCATCCAATGTGCTTACTGTATAAGTAAAGTTCATATCATTCGTAAAAATTACACTCTCAATCGAAAGTGCTCAAATGTTTCTGACAAAAAGAAGGCTATAATAGTGTATTATTCTGACATGAAGATGGTCAGCTGACAGCATCATGTTTTATTTTAATAGGTGGCAATAGTGCATTAAATGCTATTTTATTAAAAGTTAATATTTATTTCTGAGTAAGTGGATTTAGGTAGAAAAAAAAATCCTTACTTAGCTATTAAATCACTTTTATATTATCCAAAGCAAAATCATCACACTAAATGTATGTAAATCACTGATTTTCAGAGCACCAAAGGGAATGTACTTTATACTATAACATAAATACTAATGAAATCAACTGAAAATGATAGTCATTAGTCAGCCGTGGCTTGATAGGGCTCCCTGTGGACTGACATAAAGTCACTATTAAAAATGGATTTTTTTTTCACAGTCTATAGTGTCATTTTTTTCTTCAAAGCAGATTTAAACTTGACATTTATTGCATTTTTTTAATTTTAGAGGGCATGTTTTTGCACTGGCAACTTGTATTTAATCTTCAAATGCTATGAGTCTATGTGAAATGTATAAAATAGATAGTAATAATCATCAATGGAGACATACTAATTATTTATAAAGCTCAGACCAAACCCTAGTGGGAACAAAATATATTCATATATATAACTTGAATCAGTTTAGAAGATCCTTAGATCAGTTTAGGAAAGTCAGTATGCATAATCTTAGGACATCCTTTAAAGTTAGGAAAGAGGTAAACATTTTTTAGGTTTTGATATTAAAAATGGTGCTAACAGAAGTGGAGATGGGTGGGGAGGGATGAAATAGATAAAGGGGATCAAAAGTACACTTATCTTGATGAACACTGAGTAATGTACAGAATTGTTGAATCACTAAAACTAATAACCTAAAACTAATACAATGCTGTATGTTAACTATATTTCAATTATAAAAAAGGAGATAAATGGTGCTAATACTCACAAGTTCATTATGTAATAACTCCATAGCCATGCAAGTATATGAATATATACATATATATGTTGTTTTGGGTGTGATATGAGATATCAATTTGAAACCCATTTTTTCAAATATATTGAGAGCAGATAAGGACAAGAGAAAAGGTAAAAAAAAAACATTTAAAAATTATATATAGTTGTCGTCACAGAAAATAGATTAATTTGAAAAATTAATGTAGCATGTCTTGCTATATAGCTATCAAAGAGTATTCAGTGGGAGTACCCAATCTTTGACATTGTTCAGGAAGTTTAGCTATCAGCATTTCAGTAGAAAAAGTTCACTATGAATTTGTAACAGAGAATGTCAGCAATTGAAATTTAGGGGAAAGTGTTGTATAACATTTTCCCTAATTTTTGCAATATTTGTACTGTTTCTATAAGTTGCTAATGTAAAACAGTCAAATTTCACCATCAAAGAGCAACAAATAGTGAAATTTTTTTTTCACAACAAGATGGAAATAAACACAAAGAGGCAAATAAATCAAAGGGGTGAGCAAGTAACTTATAGACAAAGAGATACAAACATATTAAAAAGATTCATAATTTTAGTTACATATTAATACAAATAAAGTCTTTTTAAATTTTTTTTAATGTTTGCTTAATTTTTGAGACAGAGAGAGAGACAGAGTGCGAGTGGAGGAGGGGCAGAGGGAGAGAGTGAGACACAGAATCTGAAGCAGGCCCCATGCTCTGAGCTGTCAGCACAGAGCCAGATGCGGGACTTGAACCCACAAGACATGAGATCATGACCTGAGCCGAAGTCAGAAGCTCAACCGACTGAGCCACCCAGGTGCCCCTAACACAAATAAACTCTTAAGGAGACAGTAGTTATAACTATTCATTTATACATATTTTTAAATTACTAGTATCTAATTGCTAGGTTGGGTTGATGTATATTTAATATGCAAACACATATACATATGAATTTACACATAGAATTGATGACAAGTTTAACTGAATAGACATTTTTTGAAAAGTTATTTTTACCTTTTAATTCCCATGCTTGAGAAGTTTTCCTGAAGAAATAGGAGTTGTCTACTGTCATTGGTTTCCTTACAACATTTTTTATTTTTCAATTTATTTTTCAACTTTTTGAGAGAGATAGCGTGAGCAGGGGAGGGACAGAGAGAGAAAGAGAGAGAGAGAGAGAGAGAGAGAGAGAGAGAGAACCTTACGCAGGCTCCACACCTAGCACAGAGGCAGACGCGGGACTCCACCTCATGACCCTGGAATCATGACTTGAGCCTAAATCAAGAGTCAGAAGCTTGGAGCACCTGGGTGGCTCAGCTGGTTAAGAGTCAAACTTTGGCTCAGGCCATGCTCTCACAGTTTGTGAGTTCGAGCTTCGCGTTGGGCTCTGTGCTGGGCTCTGTGCTGAGCCTGGAGTCTGTTCCAGCTTGGAGCCTGGAGTTTGCTTCAGATTCTGTATCTCCCTCTGTCTTGCCCCTCTCCCACTCCCACTCTGTCTCTCTCTCTCTCAAAAGTAAATAAACGTTAAAAAAACATTAAAGGGTCAGATGCTTAATGGACTGAGCCACCATGGTGCCCCTCCTTACATTTTTTTTTTTCCTTACAACATTTTTAAGTCTTTTTTTTTTATTCTTAACAGAATTACATGAAATTTTTACATGGGGTTGTAATCTTTTAACATAAAACAAGGGGGGAAAAGGTAAAATGACAATAAAGAATGTTATATATGTCAAATTTGAAAGCATTATGTCTAGGCACTCTACCCCCAGATAAGGGAAGTGCTTGCTTGGCCCAAATTTCCAAATTCCACACACTTCACCGCCACCTGAAGCCCTCTGAGATCACAGGTAGAAAGCCACATTACTGATGAGAGGCTGTTTTATTCCTTGTGTGTTCTGTGAGGGACAAAAGTAATTAACTCAGATGACAGGTCAGGACACAAGCTTTGTCCACACTGATGCCTTTATCACACAAGGCAGAACTTCTGGCAGCTGTTGAAAATCAGAGAGGTCCTGAGCGCACCTCTGTGCTCCCATCCATCCCCCTGAGCACCTCTCTATTTCCTCCTGTGTCTCCTTTCCGAGAAACCCGTTGAGGCATTAAAGTGATGTATTTGAGAAAATTAAGAGGAGACCAGGAAAAGGATGAAGTGACCAAAAATATGATCATATATTATGAGGGATAGAGGGGAGACCCCTAGCTATCTGACACTGGTTAAAGTTATAATGTCTCAAATATCATAAATTTCATGGTCTATTAATGTCTACTCTGCAGAATCTGCACGGAGGAGGCTGTGCACATTCTAATTGTGGTTGTGTACAGGGGAGAGTAGATACAGAAATAAAGGCCACAAAAAACCCTCAGTTTTAGGACGATGTCTGTATTAGTAAGGAAAACAAGAGAAATATGTTATGAAAATCAGAAGCTTCTCTGCCTGCTGGAGCACAATTCTTATAGTTCCATTATAATAAGGGATCATTTCTCCCAGGGTTTGAGGATGATTATATTTCATTTATAGTAGGCGTCCTTTAAATCATCTGGCCTCTGCCCCTGGAAAGCTGCCTGCAAAGGGGAGAATTGAAAAGATGACAAAATTTCAGGAAGAATATTGAATATTTGATAAAGTCTTATTTTTCTCTCCTCCTCATATTTATAGTTCATTCTAGATTTTCTAGAAGGAAAAGACAAAAACAAAATCCTGCTTGTTAAGTGTCAGAGCAAAAATGCTCAAGTATGGGTTGTGCAATGGTGAATTTCAGTTCATATATCATTAAGAAAAAGTTTCTAGTGAATGAATCAAGATGAAATTAATGCTTTTTTTTTTTTTACAAAATAGAAATCTGATAGATATTAGCATAGTTTAAGTCCCAAATATTCATTGGTTCTTTTGTCTTTCATGAAACATATTATACTCTGGAAATTCCTAGTGAACCAATATATTTTGTTATCAGCAATACTCCCTTTTTTTAATGCTTATTTTTTTTAGAGAGAGAGAGAGTCAGAGAGAGACAGAGTGAGAGCAAGGGAGGGGCAGAGAGAGAGGGAGACACAAAATTTGAAGCAGGCTCCAGGCTCTGAGCTGTCAGCACAGAGCCTGACGCAGGGCTCTAACTCATGAACCAGGAGATCTTGACCTGAGCCGAAGTTGGATGCTTAACTGACTGAGCCACCCAGGCACACCTGAGCTGTCAGCACAGAGCCAGACGGGGGCTAGAAACCACCAACTGTGAGATCATGACCTAAGCTGAAGTCGGACGCTTAACAGGCTGAGCCTCCAAGGTGCCCTAGCGATCCCCTTTTTGAGTTAGCTTGTCTACAAATGTGGGACTTGAGTTTCTAATAGCTCTATTTCTGAATTAAGCCTGATACCTGAAGCAGAGGTGCGGGGCTCTGAGGAGAGGTGGGGAGGTGTTTAAAACTCAATGTGAACCATCGCTGTTGAGAACGATACTGAGTAATAACACCCTCAACTCCTCATCTGACGATTCATTTGGTCATGACACGAGGCAGAGTGGCGTGCAGGGCACCCTCCCTCCCCAAGTCAAGCTGGCTGGGCTAATCGCAGTCGAGTCCATTGCTCATGTCAGTGAGCTAAGCGGATAAAACTGGGAAGACCCAGCGAAGCAGAGGTGTTGGTACCAGAGCAGCAGTTCCTTTTTGTCTATGACAACAGTGAAATCTACCTTCCTAAATCTCACGCGTGTGTGGCTGTGAACATCCCCATTTCTCCTTCAGTTTACTATCTCTGTGGTTTATGTCCATGTGGCCTTTGACACTTATCTCTGCTGTTGCCAATAGTTACTAAGTCTAGCTGCTTTAAAAAATGCTTTTCTTCTTCCCCGCTTTAAAATATTTCCGTTCACTTTTTTATCAGTAAAGTCAAGTCACATGACCCTTGGAAGAAGCAGCTTAGGAAAGCTTTCCCTTAGGAAAGCTTTCTGCATTGACCTGCGGACCACTGTGGTATGTGCAGTGTAATGGAACATAGGAGCCATGCTGGTAACAGGATCGGGGAGAAAACTGCCCTGGGAGTATATGCACAATGTGTAAGAGAGAGACAGAGAGACAGGCACCAGGTCCTGTAGAGCCGCAGCCTTCACTTCCCCACACTTGCTTCAGTAGTCAACTGCATTACCTCCTCCGGACTGTGAGCCACTTAAATCACCTTCTGTTAGTCTCATGTCATAACAAAATTGAAAATGGGGACTTCTGAGTTATAATAGAAATCATGAATTCTCTGAATAGGTCAGAACCCGGCACTAGGCAGGACTTTGCATTTTCTTTTGCAGTAAATTGCCCTGCACCAGAGTGAGAAATCATGTCATATTTTATTACTAAACCTGGGAACTCAAATCAAGAATCAATGAGACTTCAAAAAGTATACTTACGAAGACTTGGCAGCAGCCACAAGGCCACAAGGCTTCAGAACCTTTACCTTACTTTCTTTGTTTTTCTCAACTTTTTCATTTCAGATTGTCTTTTCAGAAAGTTGTCGCAAATATTAGAAGAGGCAGTTACTAAACCTAGGTGGTCAGATAAAGTCAACCCAACACTCTCTTAAACACAGACTTTCCAAAAGGCCTTTTGAAGAACTCTACTTGAAATGACAATATTTTCATTGGCTGCAGATGAAATGACAATAATTATTTTTTAAATCATTGCACAATGACTGAACACATTTAAAACTATGTAAGTACCACTTAAATACTTCAAAACATTTCCACAAGACACTCAATTTTGTGATTTGACTCTCTTACTTTGAGTTTTTAATATACATTAGGCCATTATCAATGTGTTATGAAATCGTAATATAATCCTTTTTTATTCAGATTCTGAAGTTGTTTTGTTTCAGTAATCCAATAGGGTTCAAAATATTAAGGTAATAGTAGAACATCATTCATACTACATGCTGATGAGCTATGGAAAGCAGCGGCCTTCTTTTAAGTTTGTCTAATCTGAATGCTTCCATTGCTGTAAGGGTTGATTATACTTTAAGTATTCATAGAGAAACGCACAGTTGATTTGGAGAAATCTTATGATCGGTTTCCATATTGACTCATATACATGCACATATATTGGACTATACATACCTGCCTGTGTATATTAATTTATTCCCTTGGTCAAAATAAAGTCTTGATTCTCATACTTGCTTACAGCTTCTAGTATATGCAAGAGGAGTGTCAAATACTGTCAGTTAAATTAGCAAGCACATTTTCAGGGAAATTGATTTCTAGAGTCCGAAATCCCTGAAATCACTCAAAGGCCTTGTTGCTTTTCAGGTGCCCCATTAATCTTCATAGCACTCTATTGACGTTGGTGGCAGCTGCTTGGCACGTAGTGCTTCGGGTAGATGTGAGCAGAACAGCACGGCCCAGGGATTCAGGTCTAATTCCGCAGAACTCACATTAGACCAATAAACTAAACAAAAAATGATATAGAAGGGATTTGTAAAGACAGGGGAGTAAATTACAGCAGTGGCGCTGAACCATTCCCTGATGGAGCCGGTTTCGGGGAAGAGCTTGTTTCTTGAATTACCTCCTTTGCCATTTTAGGCAGCTTGAAATTTAATAACAGCATGCCTCAATGCCGAGGAAGTGCTTCTCATTCAAATGCTGCCTCCTCTGCTAGATGTCTCAGAGCTTGGGTAGCAGCTAGGACTGGAATTGTTGGTAGAGGGGGGAAAAAAAGAAAAGAAAATGGATTCAAACTCATAGACCCTGGATTTGGAGATAGAAGGAGCTATCAGTGAAATTGAAGTTTAAAGTACTATGTAAGGTGAAACCATATAACATGCTACAGTGTGACAGTGTTCTATTCTCAAACCCAAGGTGGAGCTGCATTGGCTAGTCTGAGCCCTAATTTGATGGTGGTTCTACAAAACAGTCCTCTTCTTTTTTTTTTTTTAATTTTTTTTTTTAACATTTATTTATTTTTGAGACAGAGAGAGACAGAGCATGAACGGGGGAGGGTCAGAGAGAGAGGGAGTCACAGAATCTGAAACAGGCTCCAGGCTCTGAGCAGTCAGCACAGAGCCCGAGGCGGGGCTCAAACTCACATACCGCGAGATCGTGACCTGAGCCGAAGTAGGACGCTTAACCGACTGAGCCACCCAGGCGCCCCAAAACAGTCCTCTTCTTTTGAAAGAAAGACAAAGATAAAAAGTTGCTCTGGAATGTCAGAACTTTTAATAATAGCTGTAGTTCTGTCACAGGTAAGAAGAATAAAAGTAAAATATTGAGTAAGAAGCAGGTTTGAAAATTGTTGGAATTATCTCTAGAAAAACAAAGGCTGTGGCTGGTTTCCTCTCTGGCTTAGCACTTTCAAACTGCATGGCCATCGTGGCCTCTCAGATTCAATTCCCAGAGTTTATCAAGTTTTGGCCGTCTATTTGCAAATCTAGGACAGCCCAATGGACTCCTTCTGATTTATACGCACAATCTAGATAGTGTGGCTCAAAAATATTGATGATTTACTGAAAATATGAGCAATTCTACAGCAAACATTTAAAAATAACTGAGGCAAGGGGCACACGGGCGGTTCAGTGGGTTAAGCATCCAAATTTGGCTCAAGTATGATTTCGCAGTCCATTGGTTTGAGCCCCACGTGGGGCTCTGTGCTGACAGTTTAGAGCCTGGAGCCTTCTTCAGATTCTGTGTCTCCCTCTCTCTCTGTCCCTTCCCGACTTGCTCTCTCTCTCTCTCTCTCTCTCTCTCACAAAAATAAATAAACATTAAAAAAATTAAAAATAAAAAAAATAAAAATAATTGAGGCAAAAGTAATGGTTCGGGTGGTGAATAATAAAAGACCATAATGATTGTAGTGATGACATTACCCTGGGACATTATGCCGGGAAATCAGAATAAGTATGTTAAACCTTGAGATACAATCCTTTTCTCCAAAGCAGCATCCTCTTTCATGTGAAAATGAGAGAAATTAAATATAGACAGACAGATAAAAAGGATTTACTCCATTTTCAAGGTAATTTATTTTCAGTGCTTACTTTCTCAGCTTTATTTTCTGTATTAAACTCTATAAAAGCTCTCTTGATTAAGTTCCCCCAAGCATCTCTGAGTGAAGCAGTCCAAAACATACATGGATTTGGTCATAAAGTGCATTTTATTCCTCTTGTCAAAACAACAAAAAGAGTCAGGAGGATATCTGAAATCACATAAAACAGACTCGAGGGAAGGAAAGATGCATTAAAATCTTCTAATATCTGACACTCCTAGTGAATAACTGTGAGGGTGATTCAGACACTTATGCTTGGAATTAACCTGGAAAAAATACTTACTCTCTGTTTTAAGAATTATGTATAAATAGACTTGATTTACCATTCTTCCTCTGGGTACACGGATAACATAGACAGGACAAAACAATAGAATATTCAAATTTACTCACCATTTTGCCCAAAAGGATGTGGATGTTAACGTGACTTTTATGGCACCGCCACTTTAAATAAATGCTGGATAAAAGAAAATTTGGATGTATGTTCTTGTTGAAATTTTTTAATATAAAAATTTTTAAATGAAAAAAATTTTAATATAAGGCTTAGGGGCCCCTGGGTGGCTCAGTCGGTTGAGTGTCCCACTTCAGCTCAAGTCATGATCTCATGGTTCATGAGTTTGAGCCCCACATCGGGCTTGCTGCTGTCAGCCTGCCAGCACAGAGCCCATCTCAGATCCTCTGTCCCCCTCTCTCTGCTCCTCCTCCCTTTGTGCTCTCTCTAAAATAAATAAATATTTAAGAAAATAAAAATAAAAATTGCACCCATTGGCAATGGTTTTTTTAATTTATTTATTTGTTTAACGTTTATTCATTTTTGAGAGACAGAGAGAGACATATCGTGGTAGGGGAGGAGCAGAGAGAGGGAGGCACAGAATCCAAACCAGGCTCCAGGCTCTGAGCTGTCAGCACCCACAAACCGTGGGTTTGTCGAACCCACAAACCATGAGATCATGACCTGAGCCGAAGCCAGACGCTCAACCAACTGAGCCACTCAGCAAGGTTTTCTTTTTTTAACAACTGAAACATTGATCTTCATACACCTCCCCCAGTGCTGACCTATGACTATTATGGGCTGTGTGATCACCCTAGACGTGATGGGCAGGGTGTGGATATGATTGAACAGAGCTCTACCATAGACAAGAAAGGCCTTATTTAAGTGAGAACCGCAGTCTAAGTTCCAACCTTGGATGGATCATAACACTTTCAATGAGCTTTCCAGTACACAAAATAAATGGACTTGAGTTTATACAATCCTTGTAACAACACAATGGGGCAGCTTAGATGGTTGGTACTTGTCTTCCTGTTACCAATGAGGAGGAAAAACAATGAGGTTTGGGGATATAGTAAATGTAGCATTTCTTTTGTGGTCTCGAACATGAAACACGTTCATGTGTAAACTTATTATCTCAGGGCACTCTGAGACTCACTGTACCCTAACCATCCCACTTACTTCTGGGAAGACAACCTTCCTTCACACACCCATGCCAATCTGACAGGTTTTCTTCTGCTGCTTATGATGCCTGGGCATGGTATTGAATGAAAGTAGAGGGAAACAAATGATTTCAGAGCAACTAGCTGCCTGGTTAAACATTGCTGGGGGCAGGGAGAAGAGTGAGATATTGCATACTTCACAATTTTTCCTACTGCTGACCTTGCTTCATATACAAAATGAAAAACAACAATGTGACAATGATCATAATTTAATGACTAATGTGACAGTGATCATAATTTAATGACTAAAGTAAATAGTTCACTGTAGGTCAGACAGGCTATTTTTAGCCTTCATAACGAGCAAATGAAATCATTGCCTGATTCATATGGACAAATGATACATACTTGACCGTAAAAATAACTGAACATGACAGATAATTTGATGCCCAGTTAGCACCTACATGATTTTGTGATAGATTTATAAATCTATCTTGCTATAGACCTGCAATGGCAAACTTCTACATAGATGTCAAAGAAGTAGCAGGCTCAACCCTCAACCAGAACATTCTGAAAATGCAGTATACTTAATAATAATTAGGAACATTAGGAGGTTTTTGACTGATACAATTCTGGTCCTAATATGAAGTTAAGAAATGTAAATATACTTTATTAATCAATTAGGTTTTATGAAACACTGTTATGTCTTAAGTTAGCAATTAAATTCACACAAATAGATCTGATATTCACACACATTGCATACATGTTAGCTTTATGGTTTTTGCATTTTCTTCGGTACTTTTAACAATTTATATTTTATACAATTCAGGTCTTCTATAATGGATTGCCAGATAACCACTACTGTCTCCTTATAAACACCTACTTAGTTTTACAAAATGACTTGAGATTCCCTCAGTCTTGCCTTGTCACTTCATGTCATTGCATGTTTTCCATGGGATTGTCCTTCTTCCTGTTAAGTGCATCACATACTTATCAACTTGATGAATCCCTATTTATCATTCATCATCTTCTTTGCAAAGTCTTTCATTATTTCTCCCCTTTCTCTGCACTCCAAGCAGAGTTAGATATGCTCTTTTCTTTAATCCTATGGCATTTTGTTTTTAAATAGAGAGCCTCCTTTATGGTTTTTTTCCTATTTCATTAGCTGTCTACAGACTGTCCCTTCCCCAAATCCAATCTCAGAAGGAAGGAACCATAGTACATTGGTTTCTGAACCCCTGGAGTTTAGTTTAAAACCTGACACAAAGTAGGTGTTCAATAAATATTTGTTGAATAAATGACTTAGTTCAGATTCCCTAGAAGCAGAGCCTGAGACCGATATTATTTTGCAATGATTAACTGAGGGAGAGCTCTCAGGAGAAACTACAAAAGTAGGAGACAAAGCAGAGAAAGGAACTAGCAAATGTGATTTACTGAGGTCTTACGTTAGCAGCTCTCTGAGGGACACCCCACCATTGTTCTTTCTTGAGGCAACAGGATTGGCCCTCTGTATCCTATATACTTCCGTTATTAACCGGGAAAGGGGGAACATTAAAAATCCTATACGTTTCCCAGGAAGACATCTCAGTCCATCCAGCAAGTCTCTGGAGGAGGGGTATAGTTGTGTGAGGTTAGCGCCACTGAGAGCAAACACGGGGTGGGTGTACCGGCCAGCAGATGAGCCAGGATAGGGTAACAAAAGTGTTACCTAAAAATACAGACTGATTCTCCAGAGCATTGTGGATAATGATTCATGTGGAAGAGAATGATTCATGTAGAATACCAGCAGGAATTCCAGCTTAGGACTCAGCCACCAGGTTCAAATCCTAGTTTTGCTTTATCAACCAGGGGCAGATCACCACATCAATCTGTCTGTTTACTTTTCTGAAAAACAGTGATATAAAGATCTGTTTCATGTGATTCCACTAAAGATTAGATGGAATGTATATAAAGGAATTTACAGAGGGCTTAGCAAGGAGTTAGGCTAGCATTATATATCATTTCATTTTATTCATCTACCATTCTCAAAAATGAGTACAGGTTTGCCAGAAAATTCTACTGAGATTTTTTGAAAGCAAGGGTCCTCTTCCATGTGTTAGGAATATTTTTAAGATACAGGGCGTACAGCAGAGAAAAAACTGGCCGATTCTGTTTCTACTAAAAAACCACATCTAACAACCTCAGATAAAGTTTCCCTTTCCTCGAATCACTCATCATCATTTTTCTTCTTTGCTTTCTTCATAGCAGTATTTGCTATTTAAAATTGTCCAAATTTATTACCTCTTTTGTTTTATCATCTGCTTCTCTCAAGTAAAATCTAATCTCTCTATGGGCAGCTATCTTCTTTCTTGTTTAATGCAGCTTTTTTTTGGTGTGAAACCCAGCCTGGCATATTGTTGGTAGTAAATAAATGTCTTACTGCTATTTTAAATTATTTTCTCAAAATATCATGCTTGTTTTAACTTACAGGCAGGACTAAATGTGTTTCCACTTAGAGATCAAAGGCCACACCTGCTATAGCTGTTCTGTGACCTATGTGAGCACACTTGGTCTCAAAGAGATATGTATGTCACTAGTATTATTATTCACTTACTTAGCCGTTAATTATGACAAATTGTAATTGATGCATATTTCAGATTCCCTATTCCAGCGAAGTTTCAGAAGTTCTATGCATTTGCAAATACTGCTACTGCTCAATGACTATAGTCGAGACAAGACAAAGAATTGTCATATAATTCTTGATAACATAAAAATGAAACTACGTATTTGTATGGCATTTCTAAGTGCATTATGTTACTTCAGCCCTGTGAATGTCTCTGGGTATAGTCATATGTTATTTATATTCATTTGTGTTTCAAAATTTACTGCCAGCCTCTAACCTACTTTTTTCTGAGGTCTTTATGTATATGAATATGAATTCATATTTTTCTAAATTATGAGATCTTTTTAATGTTGTGGATTCTCTTTTTTGAGTTTATTTATTTTGAGAGAGAGGGAGAGGAAGAGAGAGGGCAGAAAGAGAGAATGCCAAGCAGGCTCTGCACCATAAATGCAGAGTCCAACACAGGGCTGGAACTCACAAACTGCAAGAAATCACAAACTGTAAGAAATCACAAACTGCAAGAAATCAAGAGTTAGATGCTTAACTGACTGAGCCCTCCAGGCACCTCTAAATGTTGTAAATTCTTAATTTGCTTAACTGTGCTCGAAGTTAGATGTGAATAGCAACCCATCCACTTTTTTTCCTATATTACTTGATGCATTATACCTGAGCTTGGAACCCTGGATGACTAATGTTTGAGTTGTTACCAATGCTGATATCCATCTAAAGAACAAAGAAAGAAGAGGTTGGAGGTTTTATATAATAATTACATAAATGCATGCATGGATACGTGAGGACTTCTGATGTTGACTTGTATTTACCACTGACGTAGTCACACATGAATGTAAATATGTCTGTGGTAACACATTCTCATTGCTTTGCCTCCTTCCTCCTCTACCTGCTGATATACCTGCAAAAATTGATTCAACTCTGATGCAAAAGACTATGAAAATCAAAGAATATGGAACAATTTCCTGAGAAATAGAGTTTTTCTTTCATGTTTGATGTTAACATGTTTTTTATAGTAATGTAATATAAAGAGTTATATTCCATTTATGTGTTTTAATAATTTTTTTGGATACATATGGAAAATCTGGCAAAATTCAAGCATATTAAAGACCAGATTAAATGTGGCATCATGTATTACCAGGTGGTTTATCAAATATTTGTTGAGAAAATAAAATGTTTTCAATGATTTAAGGATTCCATGGAGTTAACTCTATTTTCAGTTTAACATCTAAATTTGAAATACGCATGTTGAACAACTAGACTCTATTTCAATTAAAACCTAGAATGTCTGCTCATTGCAGAGTGATGGATAAATTATGTAAAGTATAACTGAGTCCATAATTTTTGAGTGAGAAAATTGTTTCTCCTTATATACCAAATTAGCTCTTGATGACAATTTAATGGGTAAAGGGGGAAAAGAAACACTAAAAGGAAAGTGAAAGCTTTCTTAGGCTCTCAGAATGAATGAGAAAGGACTTTTGCAGATAAATGTCTTGGACTATCAATGAAAAAGCACCTGATTTTTAAAAAATGAATGTTTAATGCTGGAATAAAATTAAATTTCCCAGATCCCTGCTAAAAATTTCATCGTATTTCCAAATTAAACATCTCTTTTAGGGACTGCTCAATGTGTCAGTCACCTTTAATAATAGAATTTGCTCCAAGAAGTAAGCAAATGAGGAGCTTATGATTTTTACTCTATGTCTTCATCACATTGGAAAACTTCAAGTTCTGAAATGTAATTTGATCATTTGCTCCATAGAATCTCTTCTTGGTTTTGTGGGCTTAAAATAGTTACTGAGTTTATCTAACATTGACTTTATCCAATGATGATGGTATAGATCAAACCATAAAAGATTTTGGAATTCTGTACCTGCAGGCATCAGTGACAATTTGTGTTATCCACAGCTTCAGAACACCTCTTTTTACATCCCACCTTTAAATTTTTCTGTGCTGTGTTAGCATGCTAAGTTAGCTTCAGAATGTCCCTTGCATCTCAAAGACAAATACTAAGAAAAATACCACACAAATGGTACACATGTTTGGGGATGGTATTTGTAGTTTTTTAAATATAAATTTCTACCCTCCAAGTAAAACTCATGTAAAGGGATTTCATTAAACATTCAAAACATGTACCTACTAGATCTTGTGATTTTTAAGTTTGTTGGTTTATGTTGAATAGTACATGTTTGGTTAACACTAATCTATATTTACACACCCAGTAAGCATATTATTTTGTAGGCCAAGTAATTTTTTCAATAATGAAAGGTTGTAGTAAATAAGTCACTACACTTAATTTGATTTTCTTTCATTTAACTAATACTACTCCTTGCTTTTCCATTATTAAATGAGATATAGGCAAGAATAACAACAAATTGAAAGGAGAAAAAAGTCACAGATATGAGTGCAAAGGACACTGGCCACACCACATTAAGAGTTTTCTTTTCAGGAACAGCTGGAAAGCTATGTTTCCAACACAGGCACATTTCTAACTCATTTCACTTCCCTTCAAGTTTTTATCGGTCCTACCTAGATTGAAATAGTTCTTCTCTATCTGAAGAAATTTTGCACACTATTCAGACTGACAATTGATTATGTATGTATGAATGTATATATGTATGTATTTTTCTTTGAACTTTTGTTATTATTATTGTTTTTTAATTTAAATCCAAGTTAGTTAACATATAGTGTAATAAAAATTTCAGAAATACAATTTAATGATTCATCACGTACATATAACACCCAGTACTTATACCAACAAGTGTCCTCCCTAACTCCTTTAGAACTTCCCTCCACCCACCATGCTTCCAGAAACTCTGAGTTTGTTCTCTGTATTTAAGTCTCTTATGGTTGGTCACCCTCTCTGTTTTTATATTATTTTTTCTTCCTTTCCTTTATGTTCATCTGTTCTGTGTCTTAAATTCCACATATGAGTGAAATCATATGATTTTGTCTTTCTCTGACTTATTTTGCTTAGCATAATATGTTCTAGTACCATCCACATTATTTTGAAAGGCTAGATTTCACTCTTTTAAAAAAAAAACGTTTATTTACTTTTGAGAGACAGAGAGAGACAAAGCATGAGTGGGGAAGGGGCAGAGAAAGAGGGAGGCACAGAATCTGAAGCATACTCCAGGCTCTGAGCTATTATTACAGAGCCTGACACGGGGCTTGAACCCACGAACTGTGAGACCATGACCTGAGCTGAAGTTGGACGCTTAGCCAACTGAGCCACCCAGATGCCCCAAGATTTCATTCTTTTTAATCTCCAAGTAATAGTCCATTGTGTGTGTGTATGTGTGTGTGTGTGTGTGTGTGTGTGTGTGTGTGTGTGTATACTCCATCTTCTTTATCCATTCATCTGTTGATGGACATTTGGGCTCTTTCCATACTTTGGTTACTGTTGATAGTGCTGCTATAAACATTGGGGTGCATGTGCCCCTTCGATTCAGCACTCCTGTATCCTTTGGATAAATACCTAGTAGTGCTATTTCTGGGTCATAGGGTACTTCTATTTTTAATTTTTGAGGAACCTGCATACTGTTTTCCAAAATGGTTGCACCAGTTTGCATTCCCACCAGCAGTGCAAAAGGGTTCCTCTTTCTCCATATCTTCACCAACATTTGTTGTTGCCTGAGTTGTTAATTTTAGCCATTCCGACAGGTATGAGGTGGAATCTTATTGTGGTTCTGATTTGTATTTCCCTGATGATGAGTGACGTTGGGCATTTTTTCATGTATCTGTTAGCCATCTGGATGTCTTCTTTGCAAGTTTCTATTCATGTCTTTTGCCCATTTCTTCACTGAATTATTTGTTTTTGGGGGTATTGAGTTTGGTAAGTTCTTTATAGACTTTGGATACTAACTCGTTATCTGATATATCATTTGCAAATATCTTCTCCCATTCCATCAGTTGCCTTTTCATTTTGCTGATTGTTTCCTTCTCTGTGCAGAAGCTTTTTATCTTGATGAGGTCCAATAGTTCATTTTTGCTTTTGTTTCTTTTGCCTGTGGAGACATGTCAAGTAAGAAGTTGCTGTGGCTGAGGTCAAAGAGGTTGTTGCCTGTTTGATCCACTAGGATTTTGATGACTTCCTATCTTATGTTTGGGTCTTCTACCTTTTTGAGTTTATTTTTGTGAAAGGTGTAAGAAAGTGGTCCAGGTTCATTCTTCTGCATTTTGCTATCCAGTTTTCCCAACACCATTTGCGGAAGAGACTGTCTTTTTTCTACTGGATATTCTTTGCTACTTTGTCAAAGATTAGTTGGCTATATATTTGTGCATCCATTTTTGGGTTCTCTATTCTGTTCCATTGATCTCTGTATCTGGTCTTGTGCCAGTACCATACTGTCTTGATGATTAAAGCTTTGTAATACAACCTGAAGTCCGGAATTGTGATGCCTCCAGCTTTGCTTTTTCTTTTTCAACATTACTTTGGATTCAGGATTTTTTCTGCTTCTTTCAAATTTTCATATGGTTTCTTCTAGCTCTGTGAAGAATGTTGGTGTTATTTTGTTAGGGATTGAATTGACTGTGTAGATTGATTTGGGTAGTATCAACATTTTAACAGTATTTGTTCTTCTAATCCACGAGTGTGGAATGTTTCTCCATTTCTTTGTGTGTTCTTCAATTTCTTTCATAAGCTTTCTATAGTTTTCAGTGTATACATTTTTCACCTCTTTGGTTAGGTTTATTCCTAGGTATTTTATGATTTTTGGTGCCATTATAAGTGGGATAGATTCCTTGATTTCTCTTTCTGCTGATCCATTATTGGTGTATAGAAATTCAACTGATTTCTGTACATTGATTTTATGTCGTGTGACTTTGCTGAATTCATGTATCATTTCTAGCAGTTTTTTGGTGGAGTCTTTTGGGTTTTCCACAAAGAGTATTATGTCATCTGTGAAGAGTGAAAATTTGATTGCCTCCTTGCTGATTGGATGACTTTTATTTCTTTGTGTTGTCTGATTGTTGAGGCTAGTATTTCCAAGAAAGGTTTTAAATATACCACTTAACCTTACACCTACAAGAGCTGGAAATGAACAGCTAATAGAGCAGATCAATGAAATCAGGAGGTGGCTCTTTGAAAGAATTCTCAAAACTGATAAACCCCTTGGGGAGCCTAGGTGGCTCGGTCGGTTAAGCATCCGACTTCGGCTCAGGTCATGATCTCACAGTTTGTGAATTTGAACCCTGAGTCGGGCTCTGTGCTGACAGCTCAGAGCCTGGAGCCTACTTTAGATTCTGTGTCCACCTCTCTCTCTGTTCCTCCCCTGCTCATGCTCTTTCTCTGTCTCTGTCTCTCAAAAATAAATAAACATTGAAAAAAAATTTTAAAAACAAACAAAAAATGATAAACCCATAGCTAGATTGATCAAAAAGAAAAAAAAGAAAGAACCCAAATAAATAAAATTACAAATGAAAGAGAAGAGATCACAACAATGCAGACATACCAACAGTAATAAGAGAATATTATGAGCAATTATATGCCAACAAATAAGGCAATCTGGAAGAAATGAAGAAATTCCTAGAAACATATAAACTACCAAAACTGAAATAGGAAGAAATAGAACATTTGAACAGACCCAAAAAAATTGAATTAGTAATAAAAAATCTCCCAAAAAACAAGAGTCCAGGGCCAGATGTCTTTCCAGGGGAATTCTATCAAACATTTAAAGAAGAGTTAACACTGTTTTTTTGAAGCTGTTCCAAAAATTAGAAATGGAAAATAAACTTCCAGACTAATTCTATGAGGCCAGCATTACCTTGATTCCCAAACCAGACAAAAACCCCGCTAAAAAGGAGAACTATAGACAAATTTCCCTAATGAGCATGGACATAAAAATTCTCAACAAGATACTAGCAAACTGGATTCAACAATATGTTAACATAATTATTTTCCATGATCAAGTGGGATTTATTCTTAGGATGTAGGGCTGCTTCATTATCCACAAATCAATCAGTGTGATAAATCACATTAATAGAAGAAAGGATAAAAACCATATATGATCCTGTCAATAGATGGAGAAAAAGCATTTGACAAAATACAGCATCCTTTCTTGATAAAAACCCTCAAAAAAGTGGGAATAGAAGGATCATACCTCGAGATCATAAAGGCCAGATATAAAAGACCCCACTGCTAATATCCTCAATGGGGAAAAACTGAGTACTTTTCCCCTAAGGTCAGGAACATGACAAGGATGTCCACTCTCACCACTATTTTCAACAGACTGACAATTTATTTTAAGATATACTCTTTTTTTCTTATTACAAATGCAATATGCATTTTGTCAAACATTTAATAAACATAGACAAGAACAAAATAGGAAAATGTACTCTCATTACTCATTGCCATAGAAAATCACCATTAATGTTTTCATTGTATCACTTTCTCTTATAAGCACCCATACTTTGTAAGAACAGTATTGTGTGGCATGTTCTGTTTTGTTAACTATCTTTGGAACCAAAACTATTCCGAAGATGTTTTTGATTCAATTAATTGAGTCATTCATCAGTTGGTATTTATTGTCACAACTCTGCATGGTCCTATGGTGACTAAATCATCTTTGAAGGAACCCTGGTAGTTCTTTTACCAGCGCCTAGATCTTATATTCTTGTTTTCTGCCTGATTTTGTTTGGTACATTTTATGCCTCTCCACTTGAATTCTCCGATACCTTACCCGCCAGGATATTTGTATTCTATTCTTTTTTGACTATTAATTTGTTTCCATGTGTTCTGTATTTTCCTCAGACCTATAGACAATCGGGTGTTGAATCTCTTTTGTCACTTCATTATCACATGCCCTCAAGTCTGTCATTTTTGTGACCCTTTACTCCTGCATCTCAGAAAAGCTTCTTAAATGTGTTTCCTCTGTGACAGGTTTGTTTTTGTTTTTGTTTTTTATCGTGGTTGATTCTTTCAATGCTATTTCTAATATAATTTAAAGTTCTACTAGGACATTTTCCCATTTCTTTCTCGAACTTTTTCAGACCTTTTAAAAAAATTATTATCAAAGCCTTCTAATGTCTTTTTCATGGAAATCATGTACACCTAATCCCTTAGAGCCAAAAACAAATTCCACCTAATTTGACTTTCATTTCTTATTTAATATATTTTTAGAACATGTTCTTCATCAGTTTTTACTTTTATTTTTTTATATTATAGAATAATTTTAATAATTCCACTGTTACGATGCAAAGATAACACTTCATCTTACATTTTGTTCTTAAGAATTGTAAATGCATAATCTTTATGTCTGCTCACTCTATTGGTATCTTTGTTTTTAATGTTTATTTATTTTTGAGAGAGAGAGAGAGAGAGAGCGAGCATGAATGGGGGAGGTGCAGAGAGAGAGGGGCAGAGGATCCAAAGCGGGCTCCAGCTGACAGCAGAGAGCCCAATGCAGGGCTCAAACTCAGGAGCTTGAGATCAAGATCTGAACCAAATATTTAAGAAATATTCTTAAACTAAATTATAAAATTATACATTATGATATGGGTTTGATTCACTGATCATTACACACATAATAAATTATAGCTAGTTTTGTGAAAATTGTAAAGTTAAGAATATTATGCCCCTTAAGAAAATATTTTATTCCTTTATTTATAAGTCACCCTGATGATCCCATGTGATAAGTCTAAAGGATCCAAGATAAAGTTTGTAAAGGATAGTAATAGTTCTGCCACCTGAGGTGTAATTTAACATACTTATTGCATAAAAGATGAGGTGGCATAGAATTAGCTGAACAATTGCCAGGATGGCAGACATCAGATATACATGCTTACTTACTTACTTACTATAATCTAGCTCAGTGGTTCTCAAACTTTGGTGTGCATTTGTAAAAACTCAGATTTCTGGCCCCACCCCCAGAGTGTCTGATTTAGTAGGTCTGAGGTGGGTTCTTGGAGTTTGCATTTTAAACAGTTACCAGATGATGCTGATGCTGCTGATCCCAGACCACATTTGATAATTACAGTTCCAGGGTATTCTGTATGGAGGAGATTTACTGAGACAATAGTCTTGGAGTTAGTGTGGGTATAGAAGTAGAAGAATATGCTAAATTCACAGGGTCAGTCCAAATTTATTTATAGCAGAAAGCTTATATTTCTTTTTTTCTTTCTCCCTACAACTAAAGGCATATGAAATACTGAGTTTTCTAACACACTAAGTTTAGGACAGTGTTACGTTGGATACTATGAAGCAATGGCTCCTTTACTCCAGACGAACTGTGCTGTTTTCCCTCTTCTGTAAGCCAGGGTTGACGCTGTGGGAGTCAACAGGCTTTTGATAAAAGTAAAGTCCAAAAGATGCCAAGGAGATAGTAAAATATAAAATTATATCTCAACTGGAACGGAAAAAAAAAGACTGGCATGAAAATAGAGCGCTATGTGTGACTTTGCAAATATTCAAGACTATTGTGGATGTGGTAAAATTTGTTCACGTCTCCTTATTCTACTCTATAGTGTAGGCAAATGGATTCTGTTACATTAGAGGAGAGGGACATTAAAAAAAGAGAGAGGGGGGGAGAAAATGACTTGCCAGCCTGTGAATAGTGCCAATGGCCATGCAGGTAAAATCAGTTAGATTATTAAACAGTTTGGTTTGTTTCAGTCTACCATGCTACATATGAGTCAACACACATTTTAATTTCATTCTATGTCTTCTGAAGTTGAACAAAGCATATTAAATCAAATTACAGTTACAAAGTTAAGGGATTTCTAACAACCATAGATAACTCTTATTTTTTTAAATGAACTGTATGAAGTATTTGATTTTGGTGTTTAATATAATCTTAAAATAGTAAAATATGAGATTGGTATGTCGCATTAGTTTACGTTATGTTGAGAAAAAGTGACAAAAATTCTTAATTATGCAAAAAATAGGGACAAAAGTCAACATTACTCAGCTTTCTACATGTGCATTTCAGATGTGCCAATTTTTACTCTATTTTTATCCATTCACATGACCATCTTGTGGATAAACTGTTAACTCCTGGAAAGCAGGTATCTTTGATATCCCTAGCTCCTAACTTTTAGGACTCAATTTATGTTTATTGAATGAGATGAACATGGTTGGATAATTTTAAACGGTTCTGTGTTTCAACTGGGAAGGAAACTATGCAAGCGATGCAACAGGAAAGCAAATCTTGTGAAAGAGAGCCTCGGTCTTCTGATTTTGAGTCAGGTTCTAGAAACTAAAAAAACTAATACTGGATCTACTCAAGATTGATTTTGAATATTCTGTATGGAAGCACCATTCAGAATAGGCTTGACTGGAAAGTGGGAACATATGTAATTCATTCAATACCTGAACCCACATTTCTGATTGTTTTTATATTATTGGAGTGGCTCTTAAAATTTCTAATTCTGACAAATAGCCCTACTTGGACACCATCCAGTGCTCAAGTTCAAAGCTCTGGCCTTTGTGTTTGCTCTCCGTTCCCCTTCCTTCACTCACATACATTTTTAGCTTGTTCTTTCTCTCTCTTCCTTCAAGTCCCTGCTCAAATATTACCTCAACCAAAGTCTTTCCTGATCATCCTGCCAAAAAGCATCCCTTCCCTGCTTGATTCTTTACCCCTTATTCTGCTCTCTTTTTTGTAGAATATCACCCCAGGGTAAATGTTTACCCTGAAGTAAAAGTCAAAATATTTAACTATCAGGAATAGCGCAGGAATGCTGATAACCATCAATCAGAGTGGATGCTTGACAGGCTCCTACTGGGCCAGACATTAATCCTTTAGTGCCTAGATCAAAAGGAAACCTGGAAGTTCCCCAGGAAGGTCTAGCCTGACCTGTGCAAGAGGAATGCACTTGAGGAACTACTTGCTATATAGTATAGAAATATTTCAATATTTTAGCAGTGTGCCCAGTCATACCAACCCAGCCCAGTAAAATATCAGCCTTGGATTTATTTAACATTTTTGTTCGTACTTTTGAATCTGGATCCCCTGTCTCTGAAATGTAATCTCTGTAAGATTTGAGATTCTATTTTGTTCATTAATATGGCCTCAGAGCCTGGAACAGTGTCTTCCATATAGTAGGTACACAATTAATATCTGTTGAATGAATGAATAAATGAATGATATGTAACAGATTTACATGATACAAGGGAAAAAACATTTCTCAGAATTTTGCATTTCTTTCCTAAGTATTATAGACATATACCTCACAAAGATCTATTTGTAGCAGCTTAATATTATTTTCTGATATTTGAGGACAACATTTTCTATTTTAGGAGTATAATGAATTCTCATTTCTCGATGTGCAGATGGCTGCACAGCTGACTTCTGAAAGAAGTGAGAGCCAAACACTTTAATGCAGTATTCCAAGGGGACGCCAGGCTGGCTTCATCAGTTGAGCATGTGACTCTTGATTTTGGGATTGAGTTTGTGCCCCATGTTGGGTGTAAAGACTACTTACAAATAAAATCTTAAAAAATTATGACATTCTGTTATTAAAATGTTTTGAGCCCACAATATATGCCTACATATTTATTTAAAAATCGTAGGTGTTTTCTACTAATCATGTATGTTATATATGCCAGCGTATTCTACCAATTATTATGTAAAACATATCCCAGGGTGCCTGGGTGGCTTGGTTGGTTGAGCATCCAACTTCGGCTCAGGTCATGATCTCACCATTTGTGGGTTTGAGCCCCACATCAGGCTCTGTGCTGACAGCTCAGAGCCCTGAACCTGCTTCAGATTCTGTGTCTCCCTCTCTCTGCCCCTCTCCCACTCACACTCTCTCTCTCTCTCAAAAATAAATAAGCAATAAAAAAAATTTTTTTAAATCCCAAAATAGAAATATTAAAATATGAGATAAAGATGAATTGACATTTAACATTATATTTTATTTATTACTGTTTTAAATATTTTTCATTTTTAAAACACTATTAATTAATACCCAATAATAGTAACTTTTAGTGCCAGGCAGTAGTAGTATTTACTTTTTCATTTTTCTGGAAAATAGTGCTACAATACTTTGCGATACTGTTTTTTTGTTTGTTTTTTTACCTTGTGATACTATTGAACAAAACTGGTTGTGGGGTGCCTGGGTGGCTCAGTCGGTTAAGCGTCCGACTTCAGCTCAGGTCATGATCTCAAAGTTTGTGAGTTTGAACACTGCATTGGGCTCTGTGCTAACAGCTCAGAGCCTGGACCCTGTTTTGGTTTCTGTCTTTCCCCCCCCCCCCCCCCCCCCCCCCCCCCCCCCCCCCCCACATGCTCTGTCTCTCTCTGTCTCTCAATAATAAGTAAACGTTAAAAAACAAACAAACAACAACAACAAAAATTCTGGTTCTTAGTTAACTTAATCTTTGATTTTCATGGCTCTCATAGCTGAAAGAGATAACCTTATACTGACATAAAAATCCAAATACAAAAATAAATCACCAGTGACATTTATCAAATCATATTTATTTTTAAGTTTCATTTATGTGAGCAATTATGGAAAGGATTTTGTTGAAATTCAGGTTGTCAATTTCTTCCCTAATTTCCCTGATTTCTTCTCTTTTTTTTATTTTTTAAAAATTTTTTAATGAAATTTATTGTCAAATTGGTTTCCATACAACACCCAGTGCTCATCCCAAAAGCTGTCCTCTTCAATACCCATCACCTACCCTACCCTCCCTCCCACCCCCCATCAACCCTCAATTTGTTCTGTTTTTAAGAGTCTCTTATGCTTTGGCTCTCTCCCACTCTAACCTCTTTTTTTTTTTTTCCTTCCCCTCCCCCATGGGTTTCGTGGATGGAACTGGAGAGTGTGATGCTAAGTGAAATAAGCCATACAGAGAAAGACAGATACCATATGTTTTCACTCTTATGTGGATCCTGAGAAACTTAACAGAAACCCTGATTTCTTCTCTAATTTCTTCCATAATGTCCATTATTTGTTGAAACGACTTAGAATGGGTTAAATAGTTATAGTTTTATCAAATGGGTTTAAATCCTTCTGAAACTCCTCACTTTAAAAATCTGTTTTTCACTGGTTTCATACTGATGCATAAATGATGACACGCTTAGGTAAACTTTGAAAATTAATAACTTAGCTAGGCAAACTTCTCCAAACTGTTTTAAAAGTACTCTCTTCACAGCATGGACATTTTTGGAAAAACCATTACTTTCTTATAATTTTAAAACATTGCTGTTAACTTGAATGGACAAATTAAGTGTGTTCATTTTTTTCTAAAATATCTTCTAGGTACTCTGTGATGGGGTTCAGACATATACCCCAAAATATGGCACCTTGGCATATATATTAAATATCTTAAGATGTTGGAATTTAAAAAATCCAGCAGAAGCAGTAAGGTCACTTCTGACTCCCCTAACATCCCCTTCATCCCTGAAACATCACAAAACTCCTCTGTGAAAGGTCCTTCCTCATACCAGGAGGAGGAAAAATATTGTTATCACCAGAGATGGGGAATTGGGGACCAAGCACTCTGCAAAACCAAACCTTGTTAATCTAACTCTTATCTCCCTAGTTACTTCTTCCCCATCTACCACTCCTTGCCCAAACCCTTTGTCTTGCCGATTCTTTTATTATTATTATTATTATTATTAATTTTTATTTTAGAGAGAGAAAGAGAGTGCGAGTGGGGGAGAGGAGGGGAGAGAGAGATGCCAAAGCCTCTCATGCTCAGCACGGAGCCTGACCCGGGGCTCCAGCTCACCACCCTGAGATCATGACCTGAGCCGAAATCAAGAGTCCAACACTCAACTGATTGGGCCACCCAGGTGCACCGCCAATTCTTTACAAATTTATTGTTTCTTTGTTTAAAAGATATAAAAGCTTTCTGGTCTGACCATGCCTTTGAGTATTCATTCTCGTGTGAACTTCCCATGTGTAACATGTGAAAGTTCAATAGAATCTGTATGCTTTGCTCCTGTTGCTCTATCTTTGCCACTTTAATTTTCAGACCCAGCCAGGGACCTTAAAGAGGGTGAAGGAGAATATTTTCTTCCTCTACAAATGCTATTGTCCACCACTAAATTTGAAATATTGCCTTACGTAACATTAAATAGTTATTCCTTATCCTATTACAAAGTGTTATAAAGAGACCATGATTTAGGTTTGTGGAATTATGAAGCCATAGAAACTGGCATAGATAATCAGCAATGTGTTACCGGGCACTGGAGGGGAGCGGATGAGCCACTGGGTGCCACCAATGCCTTCACCCTCCTCCCAGCCCCTTCTTCCCTCCGAGAAACTTGAGTGTGGAGGTGATAAGTGACTCTCTGACAAACAGATTCATTTCAGAGCATCAAGATCAGTGCATGAATTAAATTAGAACGAAGCTTCATTCCTTCCTCATTTTCAGGAAAAAAGTAGAAATGGAATTTCTAGCACTTACTTCCCATACTCTGAATGAACACTTTGCACATACCTCTGGGAGTGTGCACCACATTGTGGAGATAGTCATCCGGAATCTAAAGATACAGCCGCCATTTACCACCACTAAATATTATGACTTTGTGAACATTTGAATTAAAAACGGGCTCTTTTTCTTTCCAAAATAAATCCACTTGGTAAAACTAAACATTCTGTGTTCTTTTTCTCTAAAATGTTAGCTAGACAACCCTCCTCTGTATAAGGAAAAAGAAAATAGATTCAGACCTATGTTTTTAGTCTTTGTAAGAGATTAATATGTAATATTAATCAACTTCATTAGCTCCAGGCTACTTATTTTGGTTTCCATATCAAAAAAAAAAAAAAAAAGTTTTAGGAAGATTAGATTAGATGGAGACACTGATAGGTACTAATGTCAACTGTTATATTCTATTCTTATTTAAGTTTTCCCTTCCAATATCTCTTCAGTTTAGCAAGCTTTAAAATTTTCAGTGTCAGTGTCATCATACAAGATACTAATATAAATATCTATCTAAATATGGATCCCAGCTGTATCTTTTGTTACCTTTGGCTTCTGATACTTCAGTGTTTTCAAGTCAATTTTCTTTTTTTTTCACTTACATATATTTCATCTATTTTTAATATCATGGTAACTTTCATATTTTATTAAGGATGTGTAAGACTGTAGGTACAAAAATATCTCAAGTTCTGAGTAGGTAAGATCCCTTTATCCCTTCTCTCAGAGCTTCCACAGGAATGAGAAGAGGAAGGTATTTAATTGACAGGTTGTTGTAAGTCTCCAAACTGTCAGAATAATTTGAAGGCAGATTAGTTTTACAGATTGTTTATTAACATATTGGCAAAAGGGCGATGACAAGGGGCCTTTTTCCTGCTTGGCTCTGCATAAATTGGATCTTCTTGTGAAAATGCTTTCCTGTGAAATTGGGAGTGGAAAGTGGGGGTTAGGGAAGAACCAAAGCAAACATATTCTGCCATTCCAAGCAGCAATGTGGGGCCTTCACTCAAGATCTTTCGCAAGCAAAGCTAAACTCAAACTTTTTCTGAAGAACTCAATCAAATTCACATTTTCGCCTTGGCTATTTACATAAAAACATGCCTATGAGAGATAAAAATCTCCTGAAAGAAGTATTTCTGTTTTTATCAGTGTGTGCATATACTCTGTGTGCGCATGCCTGTGTAGGAGGGATGTTTATGCATTCAGTGGGAAACTTATTTTTCCGATGTGGTTTATACAACCCAAGCCAAGACAAGCACAGAGTTTAGCAAATCTATCTTCCACTACCCAAGAAGACAATGTACAAAAATGAAAGCCACACAATACACCTTGGGTAGATATTAGTTGAGACTGTTTTAGGTTATACTATTTCAGAGTTCTATTTTGCCCTATGCCCAACCCTGGGCTTGCCTTGGAATTTCTGCCTATTTAAACATTGTTTGTTTGAGGTAACAGTGACAAACCAGAAAGATGAAGTATTTTTCAAATCTCTGTTTAGGGTTTTGCAAGTCTCTATAAAATTTTGTTTCAACATGAACCCAGAAGGTGGAGGGGGTACACCAAAAGTCATGGGTCAGCAAGGAAGTTAACTTCTGGTAGTCTGTATCATACTGCTCCCATTCCATGCTTAAGCATTGATAGAATCTACACTCACTTTGAACTTGACTATTTCCCAAGCATATCATCAGGTATTCATTTTTTATTAACTTTTTTATATTTATTTGACCTTTACTATTACATAAAAAAAAAGCTGCAGACATTTGTCTAGGAAGGTGACATAGCACTAACATAAGAGGTGGAGAAGTTAGGCTCTCTTCCATCCCAGCCAAAGCATTAGGCCTTGTTTATAATGAGAGTCCAAGAAAGGAAGTTCAAATACATGGGGGAAATTAGTTAAAAAGAGACTAGAGTGGGGGTTAATGGATCACAGACTTAGGGAAGATATTTTGATTCAGTCCAGGGAACTAAGGCCAGATTCATGGGATCTATCCAATTGTAGTGCTATAGCAAAGAATCTATAAAAAATCATAAAGAATGTGGTAGGGACGTACAGTTAGGCACAAGCCAATTTGGGGAATTCTACTTCGTGCTGCTGGGCTTCTCTTTTCCACGGCTTAGTATGTTCCAAAGAGATCCAGAGTAGGACCTTATAAGGACTAAACTAGCCTTAAATGGGTCACCTTAGGCTTTGTGCTAATTCACTCAATAAACTTCATTAAGTTGTTTCAGCTTTCTGTTCCCTAGTTCTGATTATTGCTTTTAAAATAGTATTAATTGGGGTGTCAGGGTGGCTTCCTCGGTTAAGCATCCAACTTTGGCTCAGGTCACGATCTCACAGTCCATGAGTTCGAGCCCCCATGTCAGGCTCTGGGCTGACAGGTCAGAGCCTGGAGCCTGCTTCAGATTCTGTGTCTCCCTCTCTCTCTGCCCCTCCCCTGATCATGCTCTATCTCTCTGTCTCAAAAACAAATAAAAACATTAAAAAAGTAATAAAATAGTATTAATTGCTTTTAGATCACAGCAACACACATCTGAGGAGGAAATAAAAGATGTGACAGAACTTTAGGTATAAAATTGCTGAGTTCAGTAAAAGTGCACATAATCTTCCAAGAACCTGAACAGTTGAAGGAAAGATATAGAAATATATATATATCTGTTCTCCTAACTAGGTTTTTGAAATATCTGTGCTTAAAATGAAGCATATTACTTCTCAGTTCTTCATTAAGTACCTTACCGAGTCTTTCTAAGTTTAGTCAGATTACATTTCCACAAAATTTGTATAACATTTTTCAGCATATAGAAAGGACTCCTCCAAAAGGTAGGGAAGCAGTTTTCAGGAGCAGACACAGTGACAGAAGAAGTAACACTTCCTCAAAAGAAAAAGCATTAAAAACTAAAAAATTAGCATGGAAACGTACTACAAAGAGAAAAATAGCCATGTTAGAAACCTTGACAAGGAATCACTAAAAATATTAAAATTCTACACAGCATTCTTCTTTGGAAAAAGGTTAGAAATGTGTAACATTTTTGCATTAAAAATAATTACAGCTTTTAAGTGACATTTGAGTTTTGGAATATTTTTTTTAAATTCTGAGAGATTCAGGTGCATTGACCTCAATTCTTAATGGTTGCATGAGTAATGAAATATCATTGAATTATTAAAATAGTCAATTATCCTCATAAATCTTATACATATGGATTATCTATGACAAATTCTTAATTGTGAATCAGGTTTTATATAGCATCCAGAATTGTTCTAACCTCCTTTTCTCCTTATTCAAATAAAATGCATTCAAGAATGTAAATTTGCCTTAATAGTTATCGAACAAATACATTTAAAGGAAGTCAGCTGCCTATGCAAATATGTGACTTACTACTCTAAGTGATTGAAAATTGATTTTACCAATAATGAAAGCATCATTCTATGTATGTCTTTAGTCTTCAGTCTTCTCCACCTGGGCTCAGTTGCCTCCTAAAGGAGTGGTCAATACAGAGTCCTCCTGGACACAGTGAGGATGAGACTTGTGGGTCATTACCTAGGAGATGGATGTCTCCTCACTTACATGCTATCCCAGGAACCATCAGACATTATGACAGTGGTCATATTTTGAACTTCCCATATATTGTCTGTTACTGCAAGCATTATAGTAGTAGCTTAAGGTCATAGCTCTAGAAATGATCTAACTTAGGGTTTGCCAGCCTTCAAAGCCTGCATTCTTTGTATTCTTCAACTATGGGACTTTTTCCTGGTGAGATGGCAGAATAGTCTGTGAACTTAATGCAGGGAAGAAGAGACTCAGATACAACAATACCTTTCTTTATGTGGACATCCTAGCGTGGTTAACATGGAGATGGGAAATGATGTTAGGAGAAAAATGAAGCATAAGAATCATGAGTAATTTTAAGGAAACAGAATAAAAGAAATAAAAAATGAGAAATCTCATTATTTTCTTTATTATTTTTTCTCACAGAATGACTACATGTAAGATAAAATGTAGGTAATATTGGACTGTCTCTGGAGAAAAACTGCAATATAAGTACAATTTATGATGAAATGGACAAAACATAATTTTAAATTTTTCAGGAAAATTAGATTAAGTACAATGAAGTTAAAATTAAGTTCTTCTAATAAACTGTACCTTATATAGACTCACGATATGTCTTATATACAGAGCTTCCTCACCTTACGATGGGGTTATTGGAAGCTGAAAATATCATAAGTCAAAAATGCATTTAATATACCTAATTTACTGAACATCATAGCTTAGCCTAGCCTACCTCAAATGTTCTCAGAACACTTACGTTAGCCACCAGTTGGGCAAAATCATATAACATAAAGCCTACTTTATAATAAAGTGTTGAATCTCCCATGTAATTTATTGAAAATGGTACTGAAAGTGAAAAGCAGCTTGGCCGTGTGGGTCCGAACGGTTGTAAGTATATCATCGTTCACCCACGTGTCTGCATGGCTGATGGAAAGCTGTGGTATAATAGGAGTATTACACCACATAGCACGAGCTCAGGAAAAGATCACAATTCAGAATTTGAAGTATGGTTTCTCAGAGTACATATCTCATTTACACCATTATAAAGTCAGAGAAGCGTAAGTTGAACCATCCTAAGTCACGAAACACGTCTGTACATATACCTCATAGATATAGCTTGTGTTTAAAAACACAACTTAGCAGTAATTACTATTTTTAAAAAATCATAACAAGGATTTATTGAATAGTGTTTACATGTTAAACGCTTCTAAGAACTTTACATGATCTTTCATTTAGTACTCATGATAGTCATATGAAGTAGGTACTTCTATTAGTATCTTTGTTAAATGTAATGAAAATGAGGTATATTGTACATGGACAATTTACGTAGGTTCAAAACATTATACGGAACACATTCAAAATTAGAAGTCAAGTCTGTTAGATTTCAGAAACTGCACTCTATATTTTTTTGTAAATGACATTTTATATACATGACTAACGACCTAGAACATCAAAACCAGAGTTAAGAATATAAAACTGTATGAGGTGCCTGGGTGGCTCAGTCAGTTAAGCAGCTGTTGATTTCAGCTCAGGTCATGATCTCACGGTTTGTAGGTTCAGGCCCTACATCGGGCTCTGTGATGACAGTGCAGATCCTACTTGGGACTCTCTCTCTGCCTCTCCCTCACTTGTGCATGTGCACATGCTCTCTCTCTCTCTCTCTCTCAAAATAAATAAACTTAAAAAAAAAGAATATAAAATGATGGATGTCGTAGGTACTCAAAAACTAGTTGCTGAATAACTGAGTAAATGTTTGAATGAATAGTGGCATTGACCTTTTAAAAATGTCAAACTTTATACAGAGAGGCACAATACTCATATGAATAATAATAGAATTTATACATCCTTCAAGTTTCAAAGTGCTTATCATACATTTAATCTTACTTGTTCATGGCAACATCCCTGTGAGGTAGACACTTGTATTCTCATTCCATATCATTGATGAAAAACCTGAAGCTCAATGTTGTTACTAAGCTAATACATGACTGAGTGGACAGAATCTGAACTTGAGTCAAGGTCCACAACTGATCTTCGTTCTAGTACACACCTTGGCCTTGGGAATCAATCTCACCAAATTCATTATTTTATTGTTTTCTGACTTCTGACTTGTTCTAAACATATTTTTTAGAAGCAAAAAAAATCTTTTTACCTCCTGTTAGAATTTTACGTGGTCACTCTGTTTTATAATCCGAGCCATTATATCATTGCTTTGTGAGTCCTTCTCCAGTGTTCAGAAGCCCAAAGCTATTCTGGGACTATGTTCCTGCTCTATATATAGGCCATTCCTTTGAAAATTAGATGAGTGGTAACCTTATTAATATTTCATATTCTCAATCCTGCTTGAATTGATAATGTTGCAGTAATTTTAGTGTGAAATAATATAACATAATATTCAGAGAGAGTAAGTAGTCCTGTCAGAGAATTAATAAAACTTAGTTGTGAGAGGAAAAAACTTCTCACTTTTTTAACCCCAATTCAGGAGGATTTAGCCTTTCTGTCTGCCCTATGCAAGCTGCCACATTACTAAATAAAGCATCTTTTTGTGCTGGAGTGTGAAGAAAAGCTAACATCACTATTCTCCATAGCTGAATATAGAATTGCTGTGTCCTGAGTATCTCTGCAGAAGTTCACTGGAATCTACAAACCAAGGTGGAGTTAGTGGAGACCAAGAATAGGGCTGTCTCAGCGGGATCCTGCCCCTACAGCGGAGCTGGCTGCAGTGAGGGGCAAGGATGTACCTATATACGTTATTTAAGATAAATATCAGTGTGCTTGGCTCTGGAGACTATCAAGGTGCCAACTCCCAGTGAACAGAGGGGCAGAGCCCTCTTCTGTTGTGAAGAAGCATATAGGAGGCGATCTTGGACACATACACCCTTCTGTCCCTCCAGCACTGCATCCCACTCTTGTGAGCTCATTTGAACCAGCAGAGAGGCAACTTCCTCTGCTTCCTGTTTGCATTTCTCATCTTCCTCATTTTCCACTTTCTTGGCTCCTGTTCCTTTAGTAGCTACCAATTTCTGATCCCTCTCCATTTTTGGGTGAACTCTTTGACTTTGAACTTCATTTTATTCTTATCTCTGGACAGCCCATTGACTTTTGTGTTATTTTGCAGCTTTTGGCAGATAAGAGTTGCCTTTGCCAAGCCTGTCCACTCAACATAATACCTCTTGCAGGGCTAGCTCTTAACATCCCGCCAGGAGAAAGGGTGGTCTCCTCCAGTTAGAAAACAATGTAAAACTTTTTAAAGACTTGAAAAAAAATACATTATACTTTTATAAATTTTTATTGCAAGTCCTCAGAAAGTGTGGAGAAATTTAACACTGACAGGTATCTTATTACTTTTATGGAATTCTCATTGCAAGTAGAAATTGTTTATTCTTGGGGCGCCTGGGTGGTTCAGTCCATTAAGTGTCTGACTTTGGTTCAGATCATGATCTCATGGTTTGTGAGTTCAAGCCCTGCATTGGGCTCTGTGCTGATAGTGTGGAGCCTGCTTGGAATTCTCTCTCCCTCTCCCTCTCTCTTTACCCCCTCCCTCTCAAAATAAATAAAAAAATAAGTAAAATGTTTATTCTTTCCTTCATTATTCCTTAATAAAGGCCCAAACATTCAGAATAATTTGGCAAACTTAAAGATCAGTTAGTACTAATACATAGGAAATTTTATACACAAAAGTGTTCAGAAAGTAAAACATACAAGTCATCTAAATTTATAGATTCTAACTTTCATATAGTATGTCAGAATTTGTTTAGAGATATGCCAATTGATTCACTCAAAGATCGAAACACAGATCAAAGTATACACTTAGTTTGAGTATGGCTCACGCTCAAATTTCTGTGCTATGTTTCCATACTTGAAATAAATAAGTCATTAACAATAAATTTTAAATCCTTTTAAAATAAAAGTATCTGTTTTGACTTGAGTGTCCTCTGATGCCAGTGGTATTTGTTTAGATATTCTTTTTTCCTGTGCATTCCTTAGTTTATATAGTCTCTCCCATTTATAAGTTTATCATATACTTCTGAATGCCATTATTCATGTTCAATTTTCTGTCATATCTGATATTCTCTACATATTGAAATACTGTATGCGTCATCATATGCCACATATTTCTACATTAACCCACATTTGAGCCTTTGGATGTCAGAAGAGAGAGGAAGGGGAAGGGAAAAGTAACTTCACTAAACTGTTTCACACAGAGAACCAGATAGCTGTGAGCTTTAATGAAGCAGTGACAGGAATGCTGAAACACTACCTGATGTTCAAGAATCTCCAAGGCTGATACACCGAACGGCTACAGGATTCTTCAGCAGAACAAGGTTATTGTACAAAAGGGTTCCAAGTGTTCCCCTAGAAGATATTAATTTGTGGGGCACCTGGGTGGCTCATTCAGTTAAGCGTCTGACTTCAGCTTAGGTCATGATCTTGTGGTTTGTGAGTTCGAGCCCCGCGTTGGGCTCTGTGCTGACAGCTCAGAGCCTGGAGCCTGCTTTGAATTCTGTGTCTCCCTCTCTCTCTGCCCCTCTCCCACTCGCACTCTGTCTCTCTGTCTCTGTCTCTTTCTCTCTCAGAAATAAATAAACATTAAAATAATTAAAGAAATAAATTAGAAGATATTAATTTGTTAAATTATTTTAGTGATTTAATTTTGATGTCTCACCTTAAAAGAGTTCATTTCTATTCTCTAGTCTCTGTCAAGGTCTTCTGCATACTTGGGGTTGTCTAAGGCTCAACTTAGAACTTGTCATAAAGAAGTCGTCCTTTCTTATGATGTCCTAAAAACTTGAAAGAACTGATATGTAAGTTTTTCCAATTACCAAGTGCAACTTAGCCATTGAAGAGAGAAGGCCATGCAGGGAAGCATGGAGAGCTTTCCAAATTGTTTACTGTATTTGATTGTTGCATTTAACAGTTGGTTAAAATAAACTGTGGCTTTCTACTCCTTGTAACCAGAAGAGCATTTCCTTAGCATTTTGCTCCTTGATACTCCTGGCTTCCTTGTGGGTAATGGACCCAACTACAAGACAATGAGATATGCCAGACTATTTAATTGCTAATGCAAAGCCATCCAAATTAATTTTTGCTGTCTTCTAAGGACCTAGAAAAGTTTCAAATAGTGTGGTTCTTCCATACGCCAGCGTCTTCCACTAGGGACAAACGGTGCAAGGAGATCCCTAGTCAACCCATGATAAACATGTATCATGAGTGATAAATAATGTCTTGCTGATACTGAGAATTGGGTTTGTGGTTACTGATGCATACCCCATCTATCCTAACTGATACAGCATGTAACTCAAGCATTCATTACTTTTTAAAAGTTGCAATTTTATCCTTTAAAACGTTTTAATCCAGCAACATTGCTCACCTGCTAATATCTGAATTCTGTAAAGATACTTTCAATTGTTAAATGTTTTCCTATTCACGGATAAAAGACCATGAGTTTTAACGATCTGCAGGGTTTGTCCTGAACTTTGACAAGGCACAATGACATTAAACATCAATCACATGGTAATTTGCAGTTATCATTGGGATGTTATTGTGTCTGTTATCAAAGGAGAAAACTTCAAACACATGCGAGAAATCATTTTTGCATTCTAGTACTACCATGCTTGTGTGCTCAAAAATAAACTTGGGAGCCGATAAATTCTACTGGGAAATAGTGATTAAAATACATGAGTACATGCTGCTGGTTCAGGATTTTGACACAAGTTCATTTGTTTTTCCATGTATCGCTGTGTTTCGGAGCATGTTAAATATAGTTTAGTGCATGCATGAGACTCTGCAAACAGGGACATTTTGGTCAGGCCATGATGGCTCTATGATTCCACCTCCACACTTGATTCTACTGATGATGCAAATCACTGAATGCGGTCTCCTTTCTTTTCTGGGTAGGGGAGAGCGAAGCCTCTGGCAAGCACTTTTCCCTGTTATGTCTAAAAGCTCGCCAGGTATGCCTCTACTTTCAAATTGTATCTACCTTCTCTCCAAACTCTTGTGCTTTTGAATGAAGAAACACATCCAAACAATTTCCATCTTACCCTAAATGTAAGGATTTAAAATTCAATTTTGAAGCTGTTTTGAAAGGTATTGTGGGCCCTGTGAATCACACTTCTTTCTAGACCCAAAGTAAGTTCACCAGTCTGTTAATGCTTGCTTTCTAAAATCACGTGGCATTCCTGACTTCAGATATTTGAAGGTTTCTTCTCCAATCCACAGTGGAGGCAAGAAGGTAGTGGAAAATAAGAGGATTGAGGATTAAAAGCATCGGATCTTAGGACACAGAAAATTAGTTATAATTTGATGGGAGAAAAGTTGAAGTGCAAGGTTGAAAAGAGGAAGTGATAATCCTATGCTGAAAAGCAAAGAGTAAGAAGCCTGTTGGTTAAATCAACACACACATGGGTTTGGTACAGTTGCCATAAGATTTTTAATTTAATCACATGAATATTAATATTCTGAGATCCTCTGAAGAGGTAGAGTGATGCTAGGCACAGTGAGGCCTCATGAGGTGCTGACTCATGCAAGACAAATGGTGCATTCATTGTTAAGGTGAATTTCTTGAGAGAGAAAAGGAAAAAAAAAAGATACTAAAATGAAGTTCTCACATTTCATTTTCCAAGTGAGAGAAAGCATATACAGTAAAACCTTGGCTTGTGAGCATAATTCTTTCAGGAAATGTGCTTGTATTCCAAAGCACTCGTATATCAAAGCGAATTTCAAGAACTATTGGCTCAGTTGTGATCATGTGACATTCAGCGTCATGTACTACTCCTACTGCAAGACGTCGCTCATTTATCAAGTTAAAATTCATTAGAAATGTTTGCTTGTCTTGAGGAACATTCACAGAACAAGTTGCTCATAATCCAAGGCTTTACTGTGTATTATCTTCATTTCCTATCAGTTTCTAAAAATCAGGTTCTAATTTGTGATATGTGCACTGTGATGAGAAAGGTAGATTAAGGGCACATCATGCACTTTATAAAAGAAATTAGAGACACTTAATGGTGGGGAAGAAATTAGAGACACTTAATGGTGGGGAAGTGACCATTGTAAAGATGATATTTCAAAATGTCCTTTTATGCAAAGGAAAAACCTTGGTAGTCCTCTTGCTTCTGTGGCTACAGAACAACTCTGTAACTCATAGATGCTGCTGTCATCACAGGAAAGGCAGGCTTCTTTGTGGCAAATCTAATAGAATGGAACCCATCTTGATAGAAAAGGCAGAGCACGATACAGAGAGCAGTGTTATAACTCATGTGCATCTACGAGGCAATTTTATTATGAGAGACACTAGGATCCATGGAAAACACATGCTTTTTGAAGACTTCTGCAACAGAAGTGTGTCTGGCATCAAGATATTCCTGATCACATCTCAAGATATTATTTTACCTCTTAACATGTCCCTTTAAGATCTGACCTTTCAGGGGTCCTGAGTGGTTCAGTCGGTTAAGCATCCAACCTCAGCTCAGGTCATGATCTCATGGCTCATGAGTTCAAGCCCCGCCGTGCTGACAGCTTGGAGCCTGGAGCCTGCTTTAGATTCTGTGTCTCCCTCTCTCTCTGCCCTTCCCCCGCTTACACTCTGTCTCTCTCTCTCAAAAATAAACATTAAAAAAAATGTGATCTTTCAGAGGCACCTGGGTGCCTCAGTGAGTTAAGCATCCAACTTCAGTTCAGGTCATGATCTCAGGGTTTGTGGATTGGAGATCTGTGTTGGGCTCTGTGCTAACAGCTCAGAGCCTGGAAGCTGCTTCAGGTTCTGTGTCTCCCTCTGTCTCTGCTCCTCCCTTGCTTGTGCCCTGTCTCTCAAACAAACAAACAAACAACAACAACAACAAAACCCACAAAACAAACATTAAAAAAAAAAAGATGTAACCTTTCAGAAACAATGAGGGAATCCTGAGCCACTAAATGGATCTGGTCCTGTTAGCTGTGGTGGGTGTGGCGAGTTGATACATTTTCTACCATAGTTAATACTCCTCTGTCCCACTCCTCTTCTCTTTAGAAGATCAGGTCTCCCTACTGTTTCGAACTCAGGTATTGCCATTCTACTTATTTGAGTCCATGGACCATGAGTGTTAGTGAAATATATCATTGTCAATGTCTTGGAATAAAGAAAACATCCATCAGAGTCTCATTCAACCCAAGGTGCCTGAGAAATAAATGTATTTTTTAATTGTAAATTGTAATTGTTGGGACTTATAAAAAAGAAGGAGATCTTGTCATTTGTGACAACCTGGATAGACCTTAAGGGCATTATGCTAGATGAAATAAGACAGAGAAAGACAAATACTGCATAATTTCTCTTGTATGTGGAACCTAAGAATGGACAAAGAAACAAACAACATCAACAACAAACTCATAAATACAGATTGGTCATTGGCAGGAGGGGGCAGTGATGCATGAAGGTGTTCATAAGGTACAAACTTCCAGTTATAAAATAAATCAGTCCTGGAGATGTAATGTACAAAATGGTGCACATAGTTAATAATACCGTATAGCACATAAAAAGTTGCTAGGAGAGTAGATCTTAAAAGTTCTCATTACAAGAAAAAAAATTCTAACTATGTGTGATGATGGGTATAACTAGACTTACAGTGATAATTTCATGATATCGAATCATTATGTTGCACACCTAAAACTAACAAAATGTTATGTGTTAATTATATCTCAAAAAATTGCCACAAAATTAAAGGCCTTTTTTTTTTCTTTTTTTTTTTTTCTTTTTTTCTTTTTTCTTTTTTTTTATTTTTTAATATATGAAATTTACTGTCAAATTGGTTTCCATACAACACCCAGTGCTCATCCCAAAAGGTGCCCTCCTCAATACCCATCCCCCACCCTCCCCTCCCTCCCACCCCCCATCAACCCTCAGTTTGTTCTCAGTTTTTAACAGTCTCTTATGCTTTGGCTCTCTCCCACTCTAACCTCTTTTTTTTTTTTTCTTTCCTTCCCCTCCCCCATGGGTTTCTGTTATGTTTCTCAGGATCCACATAAGAGTGAAACCATATGGTATCTGTCTTTCTCTGTATGGCTTATTTCACTTAGCATCACACTCTCCAGTTCCATCCATGTTGCTACAAAAGGCCATATTTCATTTTTTCTCATTAAGGCCTTTTTTTAATGTTTATTTATTTTTGAGAGAGACAGACAGAGGGAGACAGAGAACCCCAAGCAGGCTCCACCCTGACAGCAGAGAGCCTGATGTGGGGCTCAAACTCAGGAACCCTGAGATCATGACCTGAGCCAAAGTTCAGAGGCTTAACTGACTGAGCCAGCTAGGCTCCCCCAAGGCCTTTTTTAAGGGTGCAGTTGGAGCTCGAGTGGTGGGTTATGTGACTTTGGGTGTGTAGGGGGAGTAAGTGCGGGTCTTGATAAAGGGACAGGGAGAAAACAGGATAGGCTGAGATGCTGAGCCTGAGAGATGGCTCAGAGAATAGCTAATGAGGACAGAACCTCTGAAGCTCCAACCACTCTTCCCAGAATCCTTGTGAAAGGAGGGATATTGGGAGCTCTCTGGGCCTGGCAAGAAAGTCATAGTGTAAGAAAAACCTCCAGCCCCAGGTGCCAAAGGCCCCTATTCTCAGATTCCTCCATAAGGAGTTTGTGTCACACCAACTCAAAGCTCTTGGCTGACTCGCCCCACCCCCACTCAGTGTCACAAGGTGGCAGCCCCTCCCCCAGAGGCCCTGCCAGGTGCAGCAGAGGGACTTCCCAGGCCAGAATGGAGGAAGGAACTGCTGCATCCAGGCCACATATCTATAGCCTTACAGCAGCCCAAAGGGTCCCAGACAGACTGGCTTCTGGGAAAGAATCTCAAATTCCCAGTCCTACTTCTGATAAGGTCTAAGGCTATGGCAACCTAAACGTGACCTTCCATAGCACATCCTCAGGGCCAGTTGGCCCTTCCATCAGCTGTGTGCAAGAAGTTTATAACTGTGGCGTAACCTACCTACTCTGCTGAGAAACACGGAAATCAGCAACAGAAATGGAATGTTACAACACAATAAATCTATACCCTGTGGCCCTGGCTTTGGAAATGGGGCTTCTACAGCGGGGGAAAAAAACCCCACAAAAAACAAAAAAAAAAACCAAAAAAAACAGTTATGTGAAACTATAAAAATCGTTATTAATGTTGCACTGTGGGAAATCATTTAAAAAAAAACTATTGCCTGAAATAAAGTGGAAGGTAGATAATGTCCTTAATGAACTTATTAGTTTAGATTTTTGTATAAAAGGGTAGGAAAAGAGACTACTTATACCATGAATTAGTTTCTATTGGATGTTTTTTTGTTAAAGGTAATACAACAAAGAGGTGATCTCAGAAAACAAACAAAAAGATTGGCTTGTTTACAAAGAGGAATACAAGAGCACTTGACAATTCAGAAATCCAGGGATGTGCAGGGTTGAATGATGCCATTGATTCTCATCAAACCAGTACAAGATAAAATCGAAGGTCCTTTGAGTGACAGCCTCAGGCAAGGACTAAATCAAGATTTTGCCCACTGCATCTTTAGCTAAATTCATAAATGAGTTACATGGAATCCAGGAAAAGCTGTCAGGTGCCTGGAGAAACAATGACTTAGGGAAAAGATGTTTTCCCATAGAAGCCTTGTAGGTTCAAGGTATCCACAATTACATCCACAGAAAGGGGCATATGAGTGCCCATACATGGGAGAGATAGAAGGAATCAAATATAGAATATCCAATTATAGTGGATATTTTATCGATTACATTGTACATATTAGCATATTATTGTCTTGTCTGTTCCATTATTGGATAGTCTGTGTGTGTGTGTGTGTGTGTGTGTGTGTGTGAGTGTGTGTGCATTCTGCGGCTTGTCCTTTTGGTCGCTGAAACAGGAAGAGACATAGACGGACCTGATGAGATGTCACTCAGTGATCCTGGTCTTTGAACTCAAAGCAGAGACTGCATGGGGTCCTTGAGTTGTTTTGGTTTGTCAGAGGAAGGAAAGAAAATATTAGTGGTTGGTTCTGGTGCTTATAATTTACTCATCATGGCGAAGATAGAAAAGTATATAATACAGTCTATCTGAAAATATTATCTAATTAAGAAGAAAAAGTTAATTTTGAGGGTTTCTGTGATATAGATTTTTAAGCAATCAGTAATTCCAGAAAGACATATTATCTGGGTCAGCGGGTAATCTTCTTACTCATTTTGATGCTGGATAATATTCAGTTCCACTCCACTTGTTTTTGAATGCTCCTGCTTTACTAATTAAAGATTGCTTTGATGTATGTCAAGATTTCAACCCTGGATTACCTACTTATGAGAGCTCAATGATCAAGAACCTGGATTCTGAGAAGGAGAAGCCTTGAGCAATAGAACAATAGGAATTCTTAGCTTCTAAAAATCTGATGGCATATTGTTACATAAATCATGTTTGGTTCTAACATCAGAGTCTTGACACAAAAGTGAATTTTAGAATAACTAGAACTTATTGCAAAGTTCTTATTGTGCTTTTTGAAATGGGTTTTGTCTTTGACTCCCCTCAAAACTTGGGAACTGGACAGCTACACTCACATAAAATTATTGAGAATACCAACAGGATATTTACCAGCAAGTAAATGATCAGAGAAGGTATAAATCAACATATAGACCATGTAAAATATATAAACATGATAAATCATTGATTAAGAAGTGGCTCATGAAAAAGCTGAACTATAAAGGATGAATAAGAACCACATGGGCATGGAAGACACTCTTCAGTTACCAATAACATGAATCAAAGCATTGACAGGCATGAGCATAGTAGAAGGAAAAGTCTGCAGATACCAGTTATGTAGGGATAGAGTCTAAGGTATGCTGAGCACCAGATAAAAATTAAATATTTATGGGGTGCCTGGGTGGCTCAGTTGGTCAAGCATCCAACTTCAGCTCAGGTCGTGATCTTGTGGTTGGTGAGTTCGAGCCCTGTGTTGGACTCTGTTGACAGCTCGGAGCCTGGAGCCTTCTTCAGATTCTGTCTCCCTCTCTCTCTGCCCCTCCCCCACTTGCACTCTGTCTCTCCCTCAAAAATGAATAAAAACATAAAAAATGTTTTAAAAATATGCATCTTTAAAATTGTTTAATGTTTATTTTTGAGAGAGAGAGAGAGAGACAGAGAGAGACAGAGAGAGACAGAGTGCAAGTGAGAGAGGGGCAGAAAGAGAGGGAGACACAGAATCTGAAGCAGGCTCCAGGCTCTAAGCTGTCAGCACAGAGCCCAATGCGTGGCTCAAACTCACAAATTGCAAGATCACGACTTGAGCTGAAGTTGATGCTCAACCAACTGAGCTACCCAGGCGCCCCCAAAACTATGCATCTTTAAAAAAATCAAGTATTTACTATTATAGGACAACATTACTTTTGCAAAATTTCGGGCTTTAATTTCGGACAACAAAACAGAGTCTCCAATATATCTATCAGGGCAATTGTAGTAATGCTATGTATGGAGAGAGTAAGATCACGTTCCTCTCAGGCTCATTAGTATGAAAATTATTTCATTAAACAGCTATTTTTCTGAATTCCCCCAGCAAATATTTACATTCTAATTTATAGAGCCATGGGGCCACAGAGAGCCATCAATCACACAGGAGACAATGTGACTGGATGTCCTAAAGCTGTATAGTGTGGAAACCCTAATTCTAAACAAGAAATGAGAATTATTAATGCATATAGATGGGGAGATGTGAGGCTAAAAATGGCAGAGGCCTGAGAACATTAAATACAAGGAATACAAATAGTGACTGAACTTATGATATACTGGAGACTCTGGTAAATTGCTTCTACCCCAGGAAGGGATGCTGTGTTTTATTTGCATTATACAGATGAGATAACTGAAGCACAGAGAGATTAATTCATTTGCTCAAGTTCTCAAGTTAGGAACTATGGAGCCAGAACCTGAATCCATATCTATTTTAAATCCTTGCATTTAATTGCTATGAACCATTGTTTTCCTATAGTCTTTTTTGGTTTGTTTTTGTTTTTGTTTCCCTATAGTCTTAATCCTTTTTCACCTGACTTCAAGAAGTAGGCCCAAGATATTTCTGAATTACTATCATACACTACTTATAGCTTCAATCTTGAAGGGGATACTGGGTAACCTTAATTATAATTTTAATTATTCCACTCTTTTCTGGATTTCTAGAACTCTGTCAAGGAATAATATATAACCAATTTATGTCTATCCTATACTGGTAGCTTCATACACCTATATGGATATAACACTGTGCTCTATAGCTTTACTTAATGTCAATAAATATTAAAATTATGTTTAACTTGCCATTTACCTACATGATAACAGGTTTTTAAAGTTTTTTTTTAAGTTAAATTTTTAAGTGGTCACATGGTTCATGAAAGAACTGAACTGGAACTAGAATCCAGAACTTCTAAATTATGGACTATTTTTTTTTCCTATGCAATATGCTTTCACCATATCCTATGATACAATACCTCTTACTCCATACCTGCCACGTTTCTAAGGTGAACTCTTCGAAGTATATAGCCCATGCTAGTGATCTCTTATAGGTACCTTAGAATAAAGTTTAAAGAACCTGTTCCATACCTATTTTTAGGAGATTTGTGACCATTCTTAGAGATGAGTTTTGGATGAGAATTGATGTATTTAGGCCAAAATGTGTATATTGCAACATACACATTATAATATGTATATTACATTGCACTGACGTACAGGTTAGCAAGGTATTTCCTTTTCCCCACTCCCTTAACACCGTTAAGCAGTATGCCATTACTAATGTAAAATGTGTGGAAGATGTCATAGCTCCTAAGGGCTGTTTTGTTGTGGTTTTGTTTTTGTATTCCTGAATTCTTATATGTTCAAACTTTCAGGGACATCATTCTGCAGCTCTGGAAGGCTTGTTTCATTTTGTTTTTGTTTTTGCTTTTGTTTTTTACCACATTTCACATTACCCCTATGTCACCAAACCTTTTATAAAAGAAGGTAAATTAAATAGTCACTTACATGGAGATGATAGGTTTTCCTCATGCATACTGAGGTCAAAACCTGGAAATCATTTAATACCAATCAGTTCTGCCAGAGTAATATGTTAATCTTTATAAAATAATTTCAAATACATTTGCTTTATTATAACTTTATTAAACATTATTTAACTTCATGCAACTATTGCATTAAGACATTTAAAGGAAAAGAAACTTTCCTTTTCTTGTTCCTCTATTTTTTTCATTTCCTCCATTACTAATCATCTGATCCCTAGAGTCCCTACAATAGTATGTGAAATACATGGATATTGTGTCTTGCTGTCATTTCACGCCTTACATGAGGACCATCTTTGGATCTCTGCAAATAAATAAATTTGCTGCCATCTCACTCCCAGTCTTAGAGGCAGGTCACTGGAATATCACTTTTTATATTTTAGCAAACTAATCTTTCTGCATTTATTGCAGGAGAAAGAGGCTGGCCACGCTGAATATCTATCCCTTTCCCTTCAGACTGACTGGGAATACTCACATAATTGTGCTTACAAATGAGTAACGTATGGCTGTATTACTCACTTAATCACCAATGCAAGACGGTAAGCAGATGACAAATCTATTATATTACTCAATTTTCATGCCCCATATAAACAATGATGATTGGTCTAGATATTCACAATTATTCAACTTCATAGATAGCATTGGAAAAAGCTGCAGAACTGATCAGTATGAAATGATTTCCAGGCTGTGACCACAATATGCATGAGGAAAACCTGTGATCTCCATGTAAGTGACTCTTTAATTTACTGCATTCACTAAAGGTTTGGGGACTTTTGGGTAATGTGGAATGTGGCTAAAAAACGAAACAAAGCAAAACAAAGCAAAACAACCCAAGCTCCTGGAATTGGACAGTGAGGCACCTAGAAGTTTGAGTATGTAAGAATTTAGGAAACCAAAACCAAAAAAGTTGTATTTGTTTATTTTAATATATTTTTTATTTGAGTTTTTTAAAAGTTGCCAGCATTGAGAACACTGATACCTGTGAGTGATTTGCTTATATTTTGAATACGACACATAGCCCTGCTAATATTTCTGACTCAGCAACCTCAGCTCGACTAAAAGATACCTCTTCTATTCACCAACTAGTGTCATTGATTCCATAATGCCTCCTTTCTAAGGGTAGAATTTTAAATACTAGGAAAGATTACAATTATTTAAATACAATGGTTTCATTTTTAACCTAAGATTTAATATTTACATGCCTTAAAGAAATATATATATATGTATATATATATATACACACACATATACACATATATATATATATATATATACAAATCTATTCATATATGTTTTGCATTCTATCACTAAGACATGTTGGAAAATAGTGCTGAGTAACTCTGATAGCTCTGTATTACAGAACCTATGTGAAGGTGCATTCTCTGTATGATGATAGTTACACATCAAGTCTATTTTTTACTAGAAACAGTCATGTTTTAGCAAGTATGTACTTAAGCCTAAATGTTAGCAAAAGTGGTATATAAATGCCCACGAAATATATATAAAATGGAGTAGTATTAACTGTATAGCTTTATGTGTTAGAGCTTGGGCTCTAACTCCAGGCCAGATAACTCCATTCTGAATTCCAGTTCTGCCACATACTAATTGTATGCCCTTGATAAAGGGCACTTAACCATTTGGTGCCTCAGTTTTCTACCTTTAAAATGAGGATACTAATAGTACTTACCTCATAGGGTTTGTGTAAAGATTAAATGGGTTAGTGTCAGGAATGCCTGAGTGGCTCAGCCAGTTGAGCATCTGATTCTTGATTTCAGCTCAGGTCATGTCTCAGGGTCGTGAGATAGAGCCCTGGATTTGGCTCTGCATTGGGCATGGAGCCTGCTTAAGATTCTCTCTCCCTCTGCCCCTCTCCCCGCTCACATGTGTTCTCTCTTTCACCCTCTCTCAAAATGAATAAATAAAATAAAATAAATGAGCTAGTGTTAAATGAGTTAGAATGTGTGAAGTGTTCAGAAGAATGACTAGCATATAGGAAATGCTACTTAGGCATTTACTACTATGAAATAAACAGACTTAAAATACCAAATTAATCAATTCAATTTAAAAGCCAGTCTATATGAATAACAGTTTAGCTAGCCAATTATCTGCTGTTATAGAGTGATTTTTTTCTTCTTTCCTTACAAATTTGATAAGGACTGTGAAAATAGTATGTTGGTAAAACTGGTGGTGTATATTTTGGGGTGAGGATTGCTTCTGACCAGTAGTTCATGATTTATCCTCTCCCAGTTCCCTCCTGAGATTCATAACAAATGAAAAACCCTAATGCCATGAAAATTAACTTTGATAGACACCCTATTGCCAAAACCCGCCAAGAATTTCCCACATATTAAAACCAATGGAGCCGAAAGACGAATTACAGTCATGATTTATAATGACATACACTTTGCTACTTTAGAGCAAACCAGCTCACTGGCCAGAAGGACGATAGAAGAAGTCTCATTCTTTTCCCCACAGGCTGCAATCTGATGCAGAAGCCTTGGCTGTACATGTGACACAGAACTCAGGAGTCATGTCTCTATTGTACCCACGTTTATTTTGAAAATCAAAACAGAACACAGTTATTTGCTTTTATTGTTTTCTATTTCCCTACACAAACACACGCAACTTTCATTTTCCAAAACTTAGCAACAAAAATTCCTTAAAAATAACTGGGTCAGGGGCAGGCGGGTACCTGGCTGTCTCAGTTGGTAGAACACGCAACTCTTGATCTCAGGGTTGTAAGTTCAAGCCCCATGTCGGCTATAGAGATTTCTTTTTTAAAAAAGTAAAATCTTAAAAAAATAACCAGGAAGAATGGTAAACCTTTATAATAATGTATGTTAGAGGATATGATAGATTTGATAATGAGAACAGCAGCAGAATTTGAGAGAAGTGAGCTTGATACTTGATTAGATGTCAGTGTTTCAGGAGAGGGACAGGTCAAGAAGGATTCCTGGTTTTCTGTCAAGAGCTATTGACTATTTGATGTAACAGTTTACTGAACTGGGAGAGCTAGATGAGGGAATTTCTGGGGAAAGGATCATGTGTTACATTATTTGGCATACTGTGTTTGTGGTGTCTAGGAAATAGCTGTGTTGAGTTTTGACTAGAAACATAAGGGTCTGGGGTCAAGACAAGAGGAATGGGCTGGAGGGTATGAATTGGGAATCGTTAGTAAATGAATGATAATCTATGCTAAGTGAATATATGAAATTGGAAGAAAGTGTACTATGAGAAGAAAATAGACTAAGAACCAAGTTTTGATGAAACAACATTTAATGTTTGCATAAATAAGGGAGAATCAGCAAAGGGGACTGAGAAAGATAAGGCAGGCATAGGAGAAAAAATTGCGGAACCATTGTGAAATACAGAAAAAAAGACATGAGTTTCACAAAATTTTAAGAGTAAAGCTCACCCAAGAATATTTTTCCTAGTGTCTGGATGAATTCAGACATTTGATAAAATAGCTTAGCAGGATCACATTAGTTATAATCAAAATAAAGTAGTTACATGTTCTCTGCCTATCAGAGCAGTAGCATGAATGAATTTTGAAATCCTGTAACATACATTTGACTTTTAAATTGTAGAGAAATTACCTAAGAAGTAGATATTTTTATTTGGTAACCAAATTGGTGTATTCATTTTAAAAGATCAGGAATGTAATAGCTACCACTTACTGGGCACCTGCTACTTGCTGTATTTATTTCTCATGTTTAAACAGCTATAAATATTATAATCATTTATAGTTGAGTGAACTGAGTCTCAGACAGTTTTGAGAAACTTGATACAAGACCATGAAGCTAATCTGTGGTAGTTTAGAATCAAATCTAGATCGGGGATTCTTTGTCCAAGAATTCACACTATTTCTATTATACTGAAGTATCAGTAAGTTTTAATAAGCACAAACACAGGGGAAAAAAAACTCTCATAAAAGTAGAAGGAAAAGAATATCTTTAACCCTTGAATGTCTCTTGAGAAATATGAAACACATCTTTCAATCCCAAGCAGCATTTTTTTTAATTCCCTAAAATTATTTTCAAGTATTCATCAGCTATGTTCTATCTTTTTCAGCAGTGGATGTGGATTTTGTAGTTTATCTTTGTAAACTACGTGTATAGAGAGAAAATACATGTTTTCCACCATGTTAATTCAGTTAGTAGAAATCTTTTATGGTTTATTTGGGAATTAAAAAAAAATCCACCGAGCACAAATGGAGCCAGAAATATTTACTTAATTAAAGACAAATGAAAACAAATTACCTTCTATTCTAAAGTTTAGTTCAGAGATGTATGCAAACAAGTGCGAGAAATGTTTCAGATCATAAAATATGAATACACAAAGCATTGAAAACAAAATTAAAAAGGGAAATATTCAGTTGCTGTGAGCATGTAGCTGAGACCAGAGCGTGTAGTAATACACAAGGAAGGCAGGATCCGTGGCAGCCATAAACAGTGAAACAGGATAATGAATTCTGGACACCAGCTCTCCATTTCTCTCCTGTGCTCAGCTTAAAACCCCATGACTTCCACATGGCTCACTAGACACCCAGAGACATGATTCTCCTGGAAGTTCATTCTTGCCTGCAGGCAAGAACTTTGCTGGTTGAAGCTGGAACGTAACAGGCACAGAGGGACTTTCATCATCAGGCGTGAAAACAAGAGCAATTGGATCAAGATCTCAGAGGGCTCATTCACCAAGCCTGAATTCTAAGCTTGGGAATGTCCTCAGTCTGCGAATATTTTCTCCGGTTGCTTCTATACTATCTCAGACGTCAAAGTCATCAGTTCCAGTAAGTGGAGTTACTATATTTCTTCAAAAACTTTCTTGGAGTTACTGACTCTCTATATGGAGTTCATGCTTTGGGATGAGAAAAAGGAGACCAGTCTTGATTGATTTTGTTACTTTATTCATTTATTTGTTTGTTTTATGAGGGTAGTGATCAACATGGAAGATTTGGGAAATGCAGAGATGGACTTTTCAAAGTAGTAGAAAACATTTAGAAAAGCACACAGAACAGATGGGACACCAGTGGGAATACTGGGGAGAAAAAAGTTGTTTGGAGGAAGAATGCTAGGCATGTTAAATAATTAGTACATATCTAGTTAGACAGGCAATAGGTTCTAATTATGTGATTACCAATGCTTAGAAATAATCTGTATATTATGTTATTAGAAGTGGAATCTAATGAACTATTGGGTTTAGAAAAACATCTTCAGTAAATTTATTACCTAGGGCTTTGTGATTGTCAGGTACAGAAATTAATCCAAAAAACTTAAGAGTAATGGAAATGTAATGTTTTAGGGGTAAGGCTTTTCATCAAGCCCTGATTGGATGCTAAAATACTACAGGACACTGAATTTCACTCTGTTTATCGCTCAGTTATGCTTTTGCCTTTTTGGCTTTATTTTTATGCAACGTCTCTATACACTGAAAGGCCAGCCCTAGACTCCTCTTTATACCGACTTCTGGAAAAAGCGTTTCTTCCTCAATAATGGCCACAAATTCCTAAAATCGTGTCATGTGACTTGTATCACATCTCCAGCCTTGAACAAATCACTCTGTCCAGAGTGGAATATGAGGTTGGTTCTCCTGGATAATTTGAACACCCTTATTTTTGAAGATGTGAAGCAACCAATCCCACCGAACTATGTGGGCTGGAGATAGGGAAATAGGGGTGTGATAATGGGAGAAAGGCAAGTGGATGCTAGCCACACAGATGGCCAGCCCAGGAAGAAGTGTTACGATACAGGAGAAATGATGAGAATGTTGCTGAATGATTTCATCCTTGTGGCCAGGGGACTGAGGTACACCAAGGACACTGTTTTAATTTAACCAACCATAACAGAAGGACTGGATGAGATCAAACTGCACAGTTTTCCTCAGATGCAGAGTGTCCTATTGTCATGAGAAATATGCAGTGATTTAGAAGAGTCTTCCTGAGTCTCAAAACAAGCTCCAAAACTTACTAATTCTATGATTTTGAACAAGAGCCTTGCCATTGCTGTGCCTCACTTTCCTCCCTTGTAAAAGGTGTGTAAAAATACATTACCTCTCTCCTGGTGCTGTGACAATATGAAGCTCTTAGGACGGCACATGACACACAGAATTATGTAAGTGTTTGCCATTCTTGTTGGTTTTATTAATGCAAAAATTATAATTAGTAAAACCACAAGCTAATAGGAACATGTGTAGGAGGCACACTGTGTATGATACTAGAAGTTCATCTATAGAGGGGAAGACAGAAGGGATTTGAGTTGAATACAAAGTGTGGGGTCACATGGGGAATCACTAACAGCTACTTGGCTGTGGTATTAGCTGGTTCTTCCAACCTGTTGTGTGTTTGTGACCAAAATAAAACCAAATATTTATCAATTAAATTTTTCTAACTTTTTGCACTGTGGGCATCACTTCCAGGAAGAAGTTTATGGTTAGCAGCCTCTAAAGATGGCTTCCAATCATTCCTGCTTCTTGATATTCATGCCTTTGTGTAATTTCCGCACCTTGGATGTGAGCTGAAATCATTCACTTACTTCTAATGAATAGAACATGGCAGAATTTGTGTGACAGATACCACTTCTGAGATTTGGTTATAAAAATGCTATGGCACCTGTCCCAGACATGCTTTCTAGCTCTTTCTCTGTCTCCCTCTGTCTCTGTCTCGCAAAACTGGAAGCAAATCCCTCCGCTTCCAAAGGAGACTTTACCTGAGCCCATAGCTCTGGGTGACAGCTTAACTGTCAGCTCATCAGGAATCTTCAGCCAGAGGTAGTCAGTTAAGTCACATCCTGATCCCTGACCCACAGACACTGCACAATAATAAATATTTATTTACTTAAAACAATACTGGGGTGCTTGGGTGGCTCAGTTGTTTGAGCATCAGACTCTTGATTTCGGCTCAGGTCATGATCCCAGGGTCCTGGGATCAAGCTCTGCATTAGGCTCCACACTTGTGCCTAAGATTCTCTCCCTCCCTCCTTCTGCCCCTCTCCCCTGATCAAGCACGCTTTCTCTCTAAAGTAAAAAAAAAATAATTAAAATTAAAAAAATATGGTCACCAGCTTCTAAATTTGGGAGAAATTTGTTATACAGCAATAGATAACTTATAAATCATTTCTAAACTAAAACTAGTAGAGCATAATTAGCTAGTAGCTTTTGTGACTTGGCATAAGTTGCCAGTAAATGTGACAACTTTGCCTCAACTGATCCCCATGGCTTTTAGTATTATCAAGGAGAGGTGAACCCACCCCAAGAGAATGGAGGAAGGTGTCAATTAATTTACATCATTTTAAAAATAAATGTATTTTAGTGTATTCTGATCATAACTTTTCTTTTTTTTGAGAGAGAGAGAGAGAGAGAGAGAGAGAGAGAGAATGCTCACACATGCCTGTGAGCAGGGGAGGGGCAGAGAAAGAAGGAGAGAGAATCTTAATCAGGCTCCATGCTCAGTGTGGAGCCCTACTTGGGCTTGATGTCACAAATCTGAGACATTACCTGAGCCAAAATCAAGAGTCTGATGCTTAACCGACTGAGCCACCCAGGCACCCCTAATCAATCAATCAATATGTTTATATATATATATATATATATATATATATATATATATATATATATACCATGCCATAGAAAGGAGAACAAGTAAATGCAAAATTATTTTGGATGTTTGATTTCCATGAGTTTAACTTGGGGATTAAAATGCAGACAGGTAAGTCATTAAGTTAAACCACAGTGCAGTGAATTAAGTGCCTGAATGACTTACTATGACTGAATAGTCACTCCAGCTAATTTGAAAAATCACAAACTTACTTCCCTTTTTTTTAATGTAACTGAAAATTTTCATACGCCTTTCCTGCTCAGCTAAGGAGAAATTATTTTTAGCCCAACATGGCAAATTCAATCCAAACCGATAGCTTTTATTCTACCTCGGGCAATAAAATATCAGATTCTCTTAGGAAATATGCAATCACATTCAAGTATTATCCTCTCAGTCATTGCTCACAATCCAAAGTTCTCTTTCTGAGCTTCCTCCTCGATTTGCCACGCTTGCTCTTTGTCTGAAAACAAGGAAAACAGGGAGGAAGGGGCATCTGCTTCTGAGGTAGAGGGAGTATGAAGTTGTATGGTTTATTCATTGTCATCTTCTGTGACTTCTGGCATCTGGGGTTTTCATATTACCCTCTGTTGCCTCTGTTGTTGATAACAAAGAATGCAGACGATCTCATAGAAAACGTTTAATAGTTCTTGAGGTGGGCAGCCTCAGTAGCCCTCCAGCACAGGGAATTCTCTGTGAAACCACCATATTGTTTTTGCCTCTCAAGTATCTTTTGGGTGAGCTGCAAGCTGTTTCAACTGCTAGCTTCTGTCCATTTTCTATGAGCTTATAGAAATCTTGGAGCCAGAGTCACCTCACCTAGGACTCTCATACATGAGCAGGAGTTCAGCAGTTTCTAAGTTGCAAGGGAGTAACCTCCCCCCCCCCCCTTTCCTTTCCTTGGACTGCTTACTCTAGCAGAAGTCATGTGGCATGTTGGGTGTCAGTCCGATGGAAATGCACATGCAAAAGGCAGCAAAGAGTTCAGAATGCACAAGGATTTCACTCAGTCCAACGTTTCATGATGAACAGAGCCCACGTAAATAAGTTTGGAAGTGGACCAACGCCCAGCAGAGGCCACAAATATTCAGTAAAGTCAGGCTGACATCTTGATTCCCACCTCATGAAAGACTCTGAGCCAGAGATACCTACATAGGCCATGCCTGGGTATTTGAAGAACAGAAACTATGATAATAAATATTTGTTTTGTAAGTGCCAAGTTTTGGAGTAATTTGTTAAATAGTAATAGATAATGAGTACACCATGCCACTTATGAGTATTTATGTTACTTCTCTTGAGCCTTAGAATCATTGGAAATCCCTGTAGGTCATGCATATATCAAGTTCCAGATTATAAACTGTGAGCAAACTCTTCTCAGAAACCATCCCCAAACTACAATGGAGTGCCAAGCCTATAGGGTGTGCCAAGCCTATATAGGGAAATATGTTAAATATTAAATATTAATATTAAATATTCTACCTGAATATAATGTACCTCTGAATAAAAAATAAAATAAAATATTAAATAAAAAAATAAAATAAATATCAAATATTCTACCTGAATATAATGTACCCCTGAGTAAAAAAGAGGAAGAAAAGACCGATTTGGCATTTGGCAATGTCACTATTTTTTATTTTAGCCATTTTGATAGGTACATAGAAATAATTCATTGTGGTTGTAATTTGCACCTTCTTAATGGCTAATGATGTTGAACATTTTTCCATATGCTTATTTGCTATCTGTATGTTCTCTGTATATGAAATATCTTTTCATGTATTTTGTCTGTTTTCTAATTAGATTTTTTATTTGAATGTGTGTCTTGAGAGTTTTTTGGTATGTTCTAGATAAATGTGGTTTTGCAATTTTTTTTTCCTCCCAGTCCATATCTTTGCTTTTTATTCTCTCTTTCTTTCTTTTTCAAGTTATTCATTTATTTTTGAGAGAGATAGAGATAGCACAAGAAGGGGAGGGGTGGAGAGAGAGGGAGACAGGGAATTCCAAGCAGCCTCTGTGCTGCCAGCACAGACTAAGATGTAGGGCTTGAACTAATGAAACGACGAGATCATGACCTGAGTTGAAACCAAGAGTCAGACACACTTAACCAACTGAGCCACCCAGGTGCCTCATGGCTTTTTATTCTCCTAAAAGGGTCTTTGACAGAGAAAAAAAAAAAAAAAATATATATATATATATATATATATGATTAGATCTAACATTAACCTTTTATGGATCACGTTTTGTTTTGTTTTGTCTTGTTTTGTGACAAGTCTAAGAACTCTTTGTCTAGTCCTAGATACTGAAGATATTTTTCAGTGTTGTTTTTGAACATTTTATAGTTTTATATTTTCCATGTCAGTTCATGAGCCACACTGAGTAAATTTTTGTATGACATGAAAGACTTAAGTCCAGGTTTATTTTTTTTCTGCCTATAGAGGTCAAATCACTCCAGTATCATTTACTGAAAAGTCTCTCCTCCATTGAATTAATTTTGTATCTTTGCAAAAATCAGTTAGCAATACTTACATGGGTTGATTTCTATGTTCATTGACTGTGTGTCTATCCCTCTGACAATAACACACTGTCTTGATTACTATAACCATATAATAAGTCTTGAAATGAAATAGATGAATTCTTTTACTCTTCCCTTTCAAAAAATGTTAGTTTTACCTTTGCCTTTTTATATAAATTAAAAAAAATCAGTTTATATCTATAACAAATTTTGCTAGGATTTTGTTTGGATTGCATTAAACATGCATTTAAATTTAGGGACAATTGGCATTTTTGCTATTTTAAATCTTCCAAACAATGAACATGTTGCATCTCTCCATTTATATGGATTACATTTGACCTTGTTAATTAGCATTTTTTTAGTTTTCAAATCCTATACATGCTTATTAGATTTACACCTAAGAATTTTTTTCTTTCCTTTTATCCCCCAGTGATTTTAAATGGTACAGTAGCCTTTTCATTTTGTGTTTATGTATTCATTACTGATAGAAATGCCTTTCTTGCCTTACTACACTGGCTAGAACTTCCAGCACTATGTTGACTAGGAGTGGTAAATGTGGACATTCTCACATTGTTTCTGATATTAAAGGAACAGCATCAGTCTTTTACCTTTAAGTATACTGTTATCTGTAGATATTTTGTAGATGCCCTTATCAAATTAAGTATGTTCCCCCTTTTACCTCTTTTTCTGAGAGATTTTATCTTGAATGGGCATTCAATTTTGTCAAACACTTTTTCTGCACTGATTAATATGATGTGATATCATTTTTCAGCCTTTCAACATGAGGGATTATACTGATTAATTATGGAATATTAAAAAAGGCTTTTATCCCTGGCATAAACTCTACTTGGTTATGGAATATAATCTTTTTTTTATCACTGAATTGTGTATACTAATATTTTTAAGGGGTTTTGCATCTGTATTCATAAGTGCTATTGTCCTTAGTTTTCTTCTTTTTCTTCTTTTTGTACTGTCTTTTACTAATTGTGGTATCAAAGTAATAATAGCTTAGTACAATTAATTGGGAAGTGTTCCTTCCTCTTCTATTTTCTGAAAGAAATTGTGTAAAATTAGTGTTAATTCTCTTGATATTTTGTAGAATTCTCAAGTGAAGCCACACTGACCTAGAAACCTAGAGGTTTCTTTGGGGGAAAATTTTAAATTATGAATTAAATTTCCTTTATAGTTATAAAACAATCAAACAAAATATTTAACATTTGGTGAGCTTTGTGTTTTTCAAAGAATTTCACCTAAGTTTTCTACTTTATGTGTATACAGTTGTTTCTGGTATTATTTTATTATTTTTTTGGTATCTACACGCCTGTACTTATATCTCTCCTATGTCATTTCTCATGTTGGCAATTTGTGTCCTTATTCTTTTATTCCTTTTCAATCCTCCTAGAAGTTTGTCGATTTTAATCTTTTCAAAGAAACAGTTTTATCTTATTGATTTTCACTATTATCCTTTAATTTTTAATTTCATGTGCATCTGCTGTTATCAGTATTATTTCTTCTTTCTGCATCCTTGAGTTTATTTATTTATTTTCTTTTTCAGGTTCTTAAAGTGGGAACTTAGATATTGATTTGAGATTTCCCCTCTTTTCTAAATATGCATTTTAGGGCTATTGATTTCCCTCTCAGTACTGCTTTAGCTGCACTGATAAATTTTGACATGTTGCATTTTCATTTTCATTCAGCTAAATGAATTTTTTATGGCCCTTGAGATCTTCTCTTTGACTCAAGGATTGTTTAGAAGGGTTTTGTTTAGTCTCCAAATGTTTCTTTGTTATCTTTTTGTTATTGATTTCTAATTTGATTCCATTTTGGTCAGAGGACATACTCTGATTTCAAATCTTTTAAAGTGATGAGGTTTGTTTTATGGCACAGTGTATAGACTATCTTGGTATATGTTTCCTGAGCTTTTAAAAAGAATATGTATTCCATTGTTGACAGTGGTCTACAAGTGTCAGATCCTGTTGGTTGATGGTGTTGTTGAGTTTCTTCTATATCCTTGCTAATTTTCTAACTGTTCTATCGCTTGTTTAGAAAAGTGTGTTAAAGTTTCCAATTATGTTTGTGGATTTGTTTATTTCTCCTTTAGCTCTATCATTTTTTGCTGTTTTGTTTTTTGATGCATGTGTATATAGTATTGCTATGTCTTGGTGAATCAACACTTTTATCATTATATAATGTTTCTTTTTGTCTCAAACAATTTTCTTTGCTCTGAAATCTAACTTATCTAAAAATTATATAGCTTCCTTTGCTTTCTTTTTATTAATGCTTAAATGATATGTGTGTTTTTACTTTTATTTTCAATATGCCTCTATCCTTATATTTGAAGTGAGTTTCTATGAGACAACATATAGATGAGTCACCATTTTTAATCTCCTCTGTCAATCTTTGTCTTTTATTTGGTGAAATTAGACATTTACATTTTACGTAGTGATTGCTCTCTTAGAGCTGATATCTGCAATTTAATTTTGTTGCTTTCTCTCTGTTTCGTGTTTCTTTGTTTTAACTTTTCTGCTTTCTGTGGTTTACATGAACATATTTTAAAATACCATTTGGATTTATCTTAAGTGTTTTTGAATGTGTCTCTTTGTATTGCTTTCTTACTGGTTGCTCTAGGTATTACATTATATATAAATAACTTATCATAGTCCAAGAGTATCATGATTCTACCAGTCAGATAAAGTATAGAAACCTCATCTCTCTCTATGTCTCCTTATTCTCCTACATTTATAATTGTGTTAAATATTTCCTCTATATACTTTTAGAACCGTACCAAAAGAATTGTATATTTGTATCACTCTTTAAATATAATTTAGAAAACTCAAGAGAAGATGAATCTTTTACACTGACCCATATTTTGCCTTACCAAGTTGTTTTTCTTTTCTTTGATGTTCCAAAATTCCTTCACCTATGTTCCTTTTGTGTTTAAAAGTTTATTTTATCCATTATTTTAGGATAGGTCTGCTGGTCAAAATGTGTTTGAATTTCTTTTCATCCAAGAATGTTTTGATTTTTCCTCTTATTACTGTAGGATACTCTCCATGGACATTGTATTCTGGAATGATAATTCTCTTTCAGCACTTGAAAAATGTCAGGTCACTTCCCTTTGACATCTATGTTTCCTGATGAGAAGTCCTCTCTCATTCAAAAATGTTCTCTCTATGGGTAATATGTTATTCCTTTTTCACAGCTTTCAAGAATCTTTTCTTTCTCTTTAGTTTCTGAAATTTGACTGTGATATTTCTTGAGATAGAACTCTTTGGGTTTTATCCTATTTTGGGTTTGTTCAGCTTCTTGAATCTTTAGGTTTCTTTAGGTTCATGTCTGCCAAATTTGGGGATATTTCAGCCATTATTTCTTAGAGTACTTTTTCATTTTGGCACTGTCTCTCCTCTTCTTCCATGAGTCTGCAATGTATTTTAAGGGGTAAGTGGGAAACAGTTTATAAGTTTTAATCAAGAAACTTGTATAATTAATCTTTTAATGAGAAACAAACAAACCACCCCAAAACTTAGTGGGTTAAAACAACAATCATTTAATTGGTTCATAACTATGGGTTGGCAATTTGGGCTGGTCTCACTAGGGACCCAGTGGTCTCACTAGTTACCCCCTCTACCTCTAGTTCTCAGCTGGTTTCACTCATGCATCTTTGGTCAGTTGTTATAATAGCTGGAGGCTGATTGGTGTATAAGGTCTGTCCTGGGATGGCTTGTCTCTATTCAAATGTCCCCTCACCTTTCAGCAGACTAAATTGAACTTTCTTACATGGAGGTGAAAGTGTTACAAGAGCTGTGAGGAACAAACTCCAGTGTGTTAAGAACTTTTCAACATTCTGCTATTAGCATGCCTGCTGATGTCCCATTAGCCTCAGTTAGTCACATAACCAACCCAAATTGAAAGGATGGAAAAATAGATTCCAACTTTCAATGATAGAGAAAGATTTTTGTACTCTGGCTCAGAGCTATAGTGATCAGATACACCTTTAAAAAAAAGTATTTTATACTGTGAGAGGTATGAGTTGGAGGAAGAAATAGTTGAAACTGAGAGATCAGCTTTAGTAGGAGGAGAGAGAAAATTGGAGATTTAAAATACACTTAGGAACTAGCATTGACAAGTGATTGATTATACGTGATTAGAGAAAGAAGGATGTGTCATGCATTACTGTTAGATTTCTGTCTCAAGCAATTTGTGAATAGCAGTGACATTTATTGAATTGGGAACCCTTGAAGTGGCAAGATATAGACAAGGTAATGAGTTCAGTTTTGGAAAAATATTATTTGAGGTGCAAAAAATCATCCAAGTGGAAATATTGACTATGTAGTTCAATATAGGGCCAAGACCTTAGAAATGAGTTCTGAATGAAAATAAAAAGTCTGTAAGTTACCAACTTATTGACCATAGCTTTGGCTACAGGGGTGGGAGAGTTAAATGTTAATATCCATGAAAGTTGTATGGTTCTGAAAATATAAAGGACTGAATCAATTCATGGTTCCATTGAGTTCAATAATCTTTAGCATAGTCATAAAGATATTTTATTTTACTATTTTATTAAGATGAATACCTTTAGTATTTGTTTAAAGAATTGTGTGTCTATCAAGAGATAAATAATTACAAACTCCAATCTCAGTTTTCACCCATGGTGGGAGCTACAGACTTCTGTATGTAGGAAGAAGGGTCAGATGATTGTATATTGGTAACAAGGAGTCAGGGCTATATGATCACAGGATCATATCCTTCATGGCAACTATTAATATAACAACTCCAAACAGAGTCTATTCTGTCTGCTTAGGGTTGCCAACAAGAATTCACTCAGTAAAATAGTGATGAGACAATACTCAAAAGTATCTGGGATGATATTTGACATTTCAAACAGTGAGAGTTTCAAACAGTGAGAATTGAACCACATTTCTGAACTCCAGAGATCCTGACCAGCAAAAATTTCTGGCCATATGTCCCTTGTGCCATATGCATGTATTTCTTAGTGTGTTTGTATCTTTCAACTTTAGAGTTCATTAGAATAAAGTATAAAGATATTTTAAGAGAATTAAATTAAGTTATTATCTTGGGATATGATGTATGATAGAACCCATCCTATACATTGTTTTTAGTGTATGTGAAATTGAATAGAATCTGGTATGTTTGAGTGACAGCCCTGTAAATCCAATTTAAAATTTTATTGAGTAATTGATTCATATTGATAATGTAAGTTAAAATCTTGCTAAGTTTATGTATAGTACATTATAAACATTTATACAAACTTAAATTGTGCCATATTTATGTTAATTTATTGGATTTATAAAAGTCCCCAATACTTGGGAAGGATTTTTCTTAGAAAATCAAAATGCTTAAAATTAACCTAAAATATATTTCATTTATAAATTCTGTTTAAAAGGTTTGAAGTCATATTCAAAGTCCCTTTAAAGATAACTGTTCTTCTAGATTTGTAAGTTGAAAAGAATTTGCTAATTGTACTTAAGTACTTGACAAAGGGTTTGAATTTGTAACTTCAAAAAATTAAATTTAATATAAACATAAAACTCTGTGAAGTCTTTCTTCCATACAAAATCTACCCTGAACTCAAAATGACAAGGAAGCAAGTTAGAACACTGTTGCATGAAATAAGGACCTCAGTTACACAGAGACATAAGGAGAGAGGCATTTGGAGGGGTAATACCTAAAATGATGCAAGTACAAAAATATAGCCAGCATGAGATGCTGGGATTCTTGTGAGGGAATGAACCTTGGGTTGCACAATGTCTTATTGAGGATGCAGTGTCCAAGAATGTCCAAAATTGACAAGTAGCAAACAGCAAGGCAAGGAGTTGTTCTTTCCTCCCCTGTCATCAGGCCATATGGAGCCCCATTTGCAACAAACCCCATTCAGTTCTTTTGCTCCCTGTGTCTCCAATTTTGCATCGTGAGGAGAGAGAAGGGTTGTAAGATTGAGACTCTATGTTGGTTCAGGTGGTATGGGGGACTGGGTGTTCAGAGCAAACCATGAGCTCATGAGAACTAATTTTTAAACCCACCCATGTGAAGCAGGCTCATTGTTTTACCCTTCCTTTCCTCAGAACTGAAAACAGGACATGCTAGATGTCCAAATTTTATAAATTTTAATTTTATAAATCCAAAGTCCTCAGAACTTTCCTCAGGACATGCTAGATGTCCTCCTTGTTCATACTCTCTCATTCATATTATGATCCTCACACGTGTAAAATTCCACATGCCTCTGAGGCTAATGATACCTTTCATTTCTCTTTGTGTTCAACCACTGACACTTTAATCATTCTATGCGTTTATTTTATTTTACTTTTTAATATATCATATTATAATTATATTTTACTTTATTTTTATTTTTTAATTTATATTCAAGTTAGTTAATATACAGTGTAGTCTTGACTTCAGGAGTTGAACCCAGTGATTCATCTCTTACATATGACACACAGTGCTCATCCCAAAAAGTGCCCTCCTTAATGCCTGTCACCCATTTAACCCACCCCGCCACCTCCCTCCCATTCCAGCAACCCTCAGTTTATTCTCAGTATTTAAGGGTTTCTTATGGCTTGCCCCTTCTATGTTTTTATCTTATTGTTCCTTCCCTTCCCCTATGTTCATCTGTTGAGTTTCTCAAATTCTACATATGAGTGAAATCATGTGATCTGCAATTATTTTAAAAAGCAAAATAGCATGTCACTGGTAATCTCTCTTTTAACTAGTTCTTTTCCTATCCTGGAGGACTTCCATCTTTCAAAATAGCAATCATATCCATTTCTTTCCATCCTACCATCATCTACCCATTACTCCTTCATCCCATCATCATCTTCTTTATGGGTTATTGCTTCCACCTCCTAACTGATCTTGCTGACTTTGTTTTGTACCTCATTTCCCTGTCTATTCCTCCACCTTCATATTGCTTCTTTATAAAATGAAAATTAGATCATGGACCTTAGGGACCTCCAAAATCTTAAACAAATGTACTTCTTTTGAAGCCAATTCTTTCTACCACCTTACCTCTCCTATTGCCCCACATCCATCTCTCTACTGAAACTGTGAAGACTGAAATTCATTGAGTTCTCAAAAAATTCTATGTCCTCTTACCTCTAAGTCTTCACATGTTACTTTCTTCTTGAAATGTCAACCTCGCCTCTACTCATAAATTTCACCTTTCACCATGCCCTCTTTATCTAAGTCTTTCCTATATATCCAATAGGTCTTAACTTAAATTTTACTTTCTTTATAAAGTTTTTACTAAAAGTCCCTTAGCCTAGGCAGCCCACTCTGGATGTAGTGGTCCTATTTTTATATGACTAATGCTTTCTTTACTTCCCAATGAGATAATTTATTATACTTTGTAATAATTGCTTTATTTTTGTAGGTTCTTTGCTTAGTTTATATTTCAAGATGTTAAAAAGAGTTAGACCTTCCTAAACATCTCTTCTCTTTACTTTCTGTAAGTAATGGTCTGATGAATGATGCAGTGTTTTATTTTAGGAATATTTCCCAGTTTAGGCTAGCACTATTTCTTTTCTTCATGAAAAATATTTACATTGTAGGAAGGTGTGCTTGAAATAAATGGGAAACTAAGATTTATTGATAATTAGTTGATATTAATAATTATTGATTCATAAGCCCCCTTGGTAGTACTTATATTAATATATTAAACTTGTTGGACATATATTAATAAAAACTAACTTTTGTTAATTATTATGTACTAATCACCATGGCTTCTTGCATGCATTTATTTGCTCATTTGCCTCTTCACACCTTATTAAAAAGTAAGCATTAGTCCATTATCACAATTTAAGAAATAGGAAGGCTATGCGATTTCTCCAAGTGAGGAAACCAAAGTATATACTCCAGTAGTTAGGTGCTGGGGCCTGCCCTTTGAACCACCCAAGTGTTTTAGTAAAAGAACCTTAGTACAAGGAGAGAAGGATCATGTTTTATATATGAAATGATGTGATCTCAAGAAATCAGCATTTAAAACAGAAAAAGACCCTTACTCACTAGTTCTTAAGTTAGTTTCTATTTTGAATTCTATGAATTTATTATCACTTGAGTGGCTCATACTATCTGTCATATTGGACATCATTAGATATTTTATTTTATAGTGACACTCATGATAAGAGATATAGGATGGCTGATCTAGAAAATAAAAATCCAAGCCATCCTTTGCCACTCTCTTTACTAAAAAGTAACCTAGTAGCTTGTGAAAAATACATTTACTTAATGGGGAAATATCATATGGTCTACCATGGCAACAAAATCAAACACCTGCCAAGAGCCTGTTCAAGAAGTATGGATTGTATAGCCACAAATCCTTAAGTGTCCTTTCCTATAAATTCCCTGATGCGTCGTTCATTTTACTAATAGCTACAAACATCCTTGGCACAGAAATGATTTCTTTTGCACTAAACGTCACATATGCCAAGGGAATGAACACAAGAATAGCATAGTAAAACAGATCCTCACATAGCCAGGAACAAAGCTCGTATGAGGAAGGTTTACATAGTGCATGACAGAGGGTTGAAGGATGGGGTGACAGGCTGGGAAGAAGAGGTGAGAAAGGGAGACACAGCTAATGCATTTCTCATTTTAGGACAAGAATAGGCCTCTGCATTTCTGTATTTTTTCTTCTTTCCTTCCTTCCTTCCTTCCTTCCTTCCTTCCTTCCTTCCTTCCAAGTGTCTGCCTGCCTGCATTATATCAGGGATTAAGATGCACAGATCCAAGGGAAAAACATGTATTTTACTCAAAGAAATGTACGGACCTTGTCAGAAGTACTTGTACCCACTGCTCAGTGTAAATAGCAAATTTAAGGGGCACCTGGGTGGCTCAGTCAGTTAAGCGTACCAACTTCAGCTCAGGTCATGATCTCACAGTTGGTGGGTTCGAGCCCCCCATCTGGCTCTGTGCTGACAGCTCAGAGCCTGGACCCGGCTTCAGATTCTGTCTCTCTCTCTCTCTCTCTCTCTCTCTCTCTCTCTGCCCCTCCCTTTCTCATGCTCTGTCTCTCTTTGTCTCTCAAAAAATGAATAAATGTTAAAACAATTTTAAAAAATAAATAGCTAATTTGAAAATCATCAACTAATCCTAATCTATTTGTTAAAAACAAACAAAGAAATAGGATATGTGGAAGATTCTTTTTCATTTTTGTCTTGATATTTTGTGTTATTTATCTATTTAGAAATAACCCTCTCTTAAAATGAAAATGATATCATTCTTAACTATAATTCAATTTTTTTACACAAATCATGAAACAGCATTAAGTGTAGGAGTTTTAGAAACAAAAACAAACCCTATTTCTACTAATTTCTATTTGTGTGAAATTGGGTAATTTCCTTATTTTCTGGAACCTAAATTTCTCATTGACAAATGAGGACACTGATATCTCTCCTACTTAACAAAGATCGAGGATCAAATTTGAGAAGGCACTTTGTAAACCCTAAAGGATTATGAACATGTTTGTAATTATAATGGTGTGTTGTCTATTATTTTCCTGGCTAAGCCTTTATAGCACCTGCAATTACTAAATCAGTATTCATGTAGATTATATCATTCAGAAGGCTCCAGAGATCTCTTAATGAGATTATAGAAAAGCAAATATTTTATCCATTATTGGAATGCATCACTTTTGAAAGTTAATGGATCAATTGCCTAATAGGAACAATAACCATAATGATTTACAACAAAAAGTGGAAACCTCTCTTTCAGTTGACATTCTAAAGGGAGTTAGGTGGGAGGGAAACATTTATTCAGAGTGGATAACAGTGCTCAGAATTGCAAAATGGGCCCTGGAATCTTAAATAAGTTCAAGTAGACAGATGTTTAAAGTTGCATTCATCAAAGCTAAGAGAAATGCTTTTCCTATTGGTATTTCAAAACCGTTTTTTTTTAATCTGAATTCTTCACCTTAAAAGTTTTCATTTCTTTCAGAATAATTTGCAGAGCTGTATTGAGCATCAAAATTAAGTCATTCACAGTTATTTTCTTTTCTAATCTGTTAATGAAGCCCTTTTATGGAAGTCAAATCTATATGATTTAAACTGAAATTTTCTTTCCTTTCCTCCAGAGACTTTTCCAAGGAATACAATTCCTATGAGAGAATCTTGAAAGAATAATTTTTTTTTTCCATTCTGCTGTCAAACTGCTGGGAAACCCTGATTACCATACACATTTCTTGGAGATTCACCAATGCATATTAGCATATTAAAAGTTTTATATCTTCTTGCAGAGAAACACATTTAACTGTTTAAACCAATGTTTTTAAAATGTCTTTGGCTATGGGAAAGCAAATGTCCTCTGTAGTAAGTCTGCCACAGTTGAATCCCAGACCCTACCCCTCTGACCTATCTCTGCCCATTTCTTTACCTGTAAAATGTGGATTATAACGTGCATAGGTCATAGAAGTTTTATAAGGGTCACCTGAGGTGACATTTGTAAAGTGATTAGAACATTGTGTGATACGTAGTTATGCAAATGTTTTATTTAAAATAATATAAACTTTCCTTTCTTGCCCTATTTTTTCATATCCATGCTACCTGAGAGTCTATCCACCCAGGGGGAAAAAGAATCTAATTTTAATAGCTCCTAAGAGTGTTAGCTCCTTGAGGCCCAGAGAAGTTAAGTACTTTTCCCAAGAATAGTGGCAAAGATTCAAACCCAGACAAGATTTTGCCCAGGTCCTTATATTAAACCATTGCATTAAACCAATACATCTCTGACATATAAACAACAGATCATTGTTTCATGCAACTTCTCCCTAGAAATGTTTGTTCCAAGTAAACCTGTATTTTATAAAGTTTGTGAAAGATTTGGGGCAACAAAGACCAAAAGAATTTTGCTGTTTCCAAAACTGGTCCAATTACTCAAGAGTCTTGGCTGCTATGTCACTTAGGTAAAAGGTAAGAATCAACATACAAAAGTGAAATTGAATAAAAGAATTTCAGCCAAAATCTATCCAGATCCTAACAAAAATAGGAATAATTGGAAAAGAATATGATACATTGACATGGGAGTAAGTGGTGGCAGGGAGAACAGATACTATATGAAAATAATTTTACATTTTAGTTAGCAAGCGAGCAATAATAAATGTAAGTCAATCTCCTGTCTTCATTTCCTTTTGGTAGTTTAAAGATGATTAGGGAAATATATTTACCATTTTAAGTTGTCTTGGCTCCTTCTAGTTAAATTTCTGTGACAACTCCAATTTTCTACCTTCCTGTTTATAAGATTGTTTCTGATCAAGGAATTTAAAAAAATCTTGTGATATTATTAGAAAGAAAAGTGCCTAAAGTTCTTCTTATTAAAATGACATAGTCTATTTTTGGAACATATCTACCTTATTTGTTCGTACAGTTTATGTTAATTATTTGTTTTGTGCTCAACATTGGGCTAGAGTGATAAACAGACATCTATTTCTTTAACCCTGTTCCAACATTTTTTATAAACTTGCAGTAGAGTCATATGAAAGATTTAGAGAAAACAAGACCTAACATATAAAAGAATTAGACTGCAATAACTTGTAAAATCCAATCAAATACCAAAATATATGATTTATCACTAAGATGGAGAGATCTGATAGATCTGATAGATCTGATTTCATAGATAAAGGGTATCTCACATTTGGCATAAGGAAGGGTTAGGAGAACAAGGACCTGATGTGAATGGATACGTTTGGATTTGGTCAGAGGCTGGATTTATGGAGGCTGTCCAATGACCGTCTAAGGAGTTTGCAATGTGATGGTCCACCTCATGTGCTAGTAATTTGGCTGTCCCTCATAATGTCAAAGTAGAGGGCTCCTGTCAGATGCTATGCAGTGGGGCTTCCTTTACTGAGTGGAAGGATGAATTGAATCATTCTCCCATATTGCTCTTCTTACATGATTTGTCTCTTATTCCCTGATCTGCCTCTCCTATTCATGCTTTACACTACATTAGTATTTTCAGAATTATATCACCAAAAGCATGTGCATTGGGCACATTAATATGTCCTATGTAAACGTAAAGATTTAGTCAAATTAAATTGGTAAATGGTGGCTTAGGCCAAGTCATACAAATCTCTTGAATGCAAGACCCTCAAAACCTTGTAATATTCTCATGTTCACAATGATTCTCCAAGAGGAAGACATTTTGCAGTTTGCTAAACTTTTTCATTTTAGGAATACATTTTTCCCCCACAAAGAATGCTGTAGGATTGAGTGGTCTAAGAAACAACTTTAAGAAATGCTTAAGAAAAGGATTTCAAAGAATTTGCAAATAGTGAAACTTTACAAATCAGAGAGTTTTTGAAGCGTATTATTTAATAAGTGCAAATAAAAACATTTCTAGTCAGTGTTCTGAATATATTGTCTGTTAAATACTGATCTACCTCACCTTCATTAACAATGAATATATTTTTTTTCAATTTTAATCTAGAAACTTTACTTTCTAGATATGTGCTTGTCTTCCTGAACTTTGCATATGCCAACTAAATAATTCTTAAAATACAGGACATATAAAAAAACAGAATTAGAAAAAAAGTTGTTTACTTTGTAGTTATTGTGTATCCTTTATAAGGTACTTTGGTGATCAAATATATTACAGGTTAATCCCGTAAGCATACATATGCTTTATTATGCAGATAAAAGTTTGATTCTATATGAATTTTCTGTTTTTGAGATAAAATTTTCATTTAATTTCTACAGAGAATTATTGTAATAAATGGAGACAATATTGCAGAGTGGTATGAACACTAGATCTGGAGAGAGAAGATCTGAGTTTTGACTACTGCTCTGCTTCTAAATTGCCATTTGACCATGGGAAAAAATTTAATGGAGTAACAATGAAGTATGCAGTCTCAAAACAAACACTGGAGCTCCATGGCAGGAGTTGAAAGTACAGACTATCACTGATGAGCATTATGATCTCTGACAAGTTATTTAACCTCTCCAGGTCTCAGTTTGGTGATGTTTTATGAGTTTTTTTAAGTCTATTTATTTATTTTGAGAGAGAGAGAGAGAGAGAGAGAGAATGCATGTGGGAGGGGCTGAGAGAGAGAATGTGAGAAAGAGAGAGAGAGAGAGAGAGAGAGAGAGAGAGAGAAACAGAATCCCAAGCAGTCTCCTCACCGTCAGTGAGGATGAGGAGCCCGGCCTGGGGCTTGAACTCATGAACCAGAGATTATGACCTGAGTTGAAATGGACAGTAGGTTGCTTAACCAACTGGGCCACCAGGTGCCTGCCCCGCCCCTCTCACCCCTCTTTTTGAAATATTACCTATATTTTTCTGGGATTTGTTTTAAATGTTTATTTTTGAGAGAGAGAGAGAGAGAGAGCACATGCAAGCAGGAGTGGAGGAGAGGGGTATAGAGTAACACAAGTGGGCTCTGCACTGATAGTAGCAAGCCTGATGTTGGGCTCAAACCCATGAACCATGAGATGGAGACCCGACCTAAAGTCAGTCACTCAACTGACTGAGACACCCAAGCACCCAGTTTCTTGATCTGTTAAAGGGATATTAGAATGATACTTCATAGAACAATTATTGGTATACACACAAAAGATCACTGCTTAAATCTGTTACAATTAATACTTACTCTGGCCTTCAGTATCTTCAACTAATGGAATTGGACTAGATGATCTTTTAGGCATTTTGTTGCTAACATCCCAGAATTTCGTGAACTATCTCATCAGCAAAGAAATTGAAGCATATCTGCCTTATGCTAATGAAGAAACTATGTAAAATAGTAAGCAATATGCTAAAATTTTATTCAAGAGGCATGGAATAGGATACAGAAACTATATTTCTTCCCCTCCTTTTTTTGTAGAGCTGTTTCTCATCCTCCCACCCAATAAGACCATTAAATGCAGAATTGTTCAGCTATTTAAAAAACAAAGTCCTCTTTTTGCAGCATGGAAGTTCAGTTTGCCTCAATGCAGTTCAATGATTAAATACTTACTATTTGCAAGGATTTCCACCAAAAAGCAAAAAACATTTTTTTGGCTTCTTTTGAACTTATATCTGGTTAAAGATGTAGTTCAGTGGAGCATTTTAATCAGACTAAGAACCCTATCTGTTTTCTGCAGGGGGTGTTGTGTTGTGCCTGGGGAGATGAGCAGGATTCAGAGGAGGGAAGGAGATCGGAGATGGTACTGTGACACTGGGAAATTAGGGCTGGAACGGCATCACGAAGAAGGACACAAGAATGAATGTGCAAGGTTTTTTCCAGGTACCATAGATCAATTAGTCAAAAGTGGTATTTCTTAAACTTCCTCACTATTGACATTTAAGGCTGGTTATTTCCTTGTAGTGTGGAGATCTCCTGTGCACTGAAAGATATTTAGCAGCATCCCTGACATCTGACAAACTAGATGCCAGGAGCATCCCCTCCCCCACCCATGACAATCAAAAATGTCTCCTGACATTGCCAAATGTCCCTTAAGGCCTTAAGAGCAAAATCACACTGACTTGAAAATTTCTGGGGTAAAGTTCAAGTATCCAGTGGCTAGTAGTTCCATTTCAAGACACAGATGGCAGATAGCCTTGAATCCTTGAGAAAAAAAAAAAGCCAACTTCCATAAGAAATGAGGAGTGAAAGAAAGTTTTCTTTTACTATGGCCATGACATATGAGCAATTACGTTTGGTTGTGGCATATAACATAGAAAGGAGAAACATGTAAAGACCAAATATAGGCCATGACAAGAAGATTATTTACCATCATTAATAAAAGAAAGCATAATGGGGCGCCTGGGTGGCGCAGTCGGTTAAGCGTCCGACTTCAGCCAGGTCACGATCTCGCGGTCCGTGAGTTCGAGCCCCGCGTCGGGCTCTGGGCTGACGGCTCGGAGCCTGGAGCCTGTTTCCGATTCTGTGTCTCCCTCTCTCTCTGCCCCTCCCCCGTTCATGCTCTGTCTCTCTCTGTCCCAAAAATAAATAAAAAACGTTGAAAAAAAAAAAAAGAATAAAAGAAAGCATAAGATGAAATTGACCACCTGCTATCATGTTTTATTAGAATTTTAAAAATTGGTTCAAAGAAAAAGCACAATTCATCAATGTTTCACAATAACTGAGGGGGAACAAACCCATCAAAATCCTGATTTCTCTCTGGCACAGCAAGAAAGACTAGACATGATATGTGCCTTTGATTTGCTTCCCTTGACTCTTTCTTTGGGGGATCTCAAGAATCTGTCCTGTCCCTAAGCAATGAGAGCTGGGAGTGAGGAAGCTCTACTTCATCAACTGCTTCAGGCCAACAAATCTCGACGATGGGCATTCCCAGTTTAGACAACAAAAATGGAAGGAGGGCCCAAACATCAATTTTGGGTGCAGGCGAGAGGCCATATATTTTGTTGACCCTTTCAGTGAGGCCTTCAGCCAGTGTCAAGTGATCAAAAAGCATTTAGTTTAACCTATGCTCTGTCAGGCTGAGACTAAACCACAGTCGTGGTCACAAAGCGTTTGCTGTTGTAGATAAGAAACATAAGTAAAGGTTGTTATGTGGTGAAAGCATGTTTATATCTCTTTTTCAAAACAACATGGAGGAGAAAGAAGACACATCATACATAGGAATTATATGAAGAAAGAATAGTAATTTCTAGTTTTATGAAAATCTATCGCAGCATTGTTATTTCTATTTTTAGAAAAATCTACTACAGAGTCTAAAGAGGAATCTATGTCACTGGATAGAAAATATGACTTTAAATCGTATGCTAAAGGAAGAGAAATCATATCTCTCAAATCAAGTTTTGCACTTACACACATGCGCGCACACACACACACCAATTAGGCAACTGAAGGATTACTACGTTCCTGGCAGGGACTGCCAATAAACATGGTTCTGAATCATGCTCATTGCTCCCATTCAGGTCACTATCTATAATTCAGGCTTATTCAAAAACGCTCCACTTTGTCAGTTCTCAGCACACTATTTTTAGTGATAAAGAGTTGCCATTAGAGAGAAAGAAATATGGCTCTCGGTCTTGTATTAAAAGATACCTATTCTGCAGCAGAGATACTTATGTATTTTTCACTTGTTCTCTTGCATTTACTTACACTTTGACATGTAAAGCTTGAGGTCTTTTATGGCAAATTATTCCAACCTCACCTTTTTTGTTGTTAAGGTGACTAGATGCTGTAATGTTATCATTATTTTAGATGAAAAGATGTCTTGAAATTCCTTGCTATTTTTATTGTAGGCAGATCATTCAAATCTTTTGAAAGACATTAGTATACCATTTCCAGGGAAGCTAAGTTTATTGAATCTTTCAAATACTCTCTGTCTAGCTTGGCTGTCATCCTACCATCAGTTGTGAGGTATATAAATAACCTCACTTTAACATGTGAGAAATAATAAAAAAGACTCCTTCTGGATGTTAAGATGTGGAATTAAACTCCAGGTGCTTTTTGGAGTTATTTGGGACATTTTCCAGTTGTCAATATGGAAATCTTGTCACTCAGGGCAGGGATCTGTTGCCATGGGGAAGCAAGAGCTGCATCATTTGACAAGTTGGCAGTTGTTACAGTTGGTAGAAGAGGAAAAACTTAGAGACAAGTGTTGGAAGGTGACTGTTCACTGGGGAACAGTGGACTGGCTTGGAAATAAATTAACTACCCTTCTTTTCCTGTTGTAGGCATTTGTTTATGCATAAAGACTATGGACGTTTAGACACATAGATCCTAGAATTTAGGCCTAACTATGTCTCTTAACTACATAAATTCATACACATCCTAGCACTTAACTGATTCACCTCTAAGATTCTGACACCAAGTCCAATGTTGTGGGGGGTGGGGAGATTCTCACACACTATCAAGAAATTCTCCAGTTGGGTTGTCCTACAATTCACTTCAATTCTAACATTACCTACCTAGAGATAGCATCAGATTCTACAGGTTAAGGACCCAGTGCCATAGTACTGATGGAGTTTTGGGGTGTTGGTGGGGGTTTGGAGCCAATGGCCAAGAAAGAATTCTTGAAGATGTCTTTAGTACAAAAAGGTGATTTTATTAAAGCACAGGACAGGACCCATGGACAGAAATAGCGCACTGGGATTGTGAACAGTGACTGCGTATATACTGTGGTGTTGGGGGAGGTAAAGTAAAGAGGAAGTTTCTTAAAGGAATTTCCATATGCTAAAGAGAATTTACAGATTGCTGGAGGCCTAGCTATTGTCAAACTAAGGTGGTTTTTCCCTCTAGCAAAGCATTAACATTAAGATAGTAGGGAGCTCCTGGAGATTAAGCTATTGAGGTATTTGTAAACTGATGGAGACTCTATCAGTTAACCATTTGTTTCCCCCTTTCCTTTGTTCCTGAGCTGCCAGGAGTATCCTAGGAATATCACACATATCCCACCTGGAGGGGCGGGCGTTGTGCTAGCTTGTGCCTGGCCCTCAGCTTGCCTTATGGTCCTTCGTCAATGCTGCCCTCCATTTCAGATGCCACTCCATGTTGTCACTTATACTTCTGACTATAAATCTGAGGTTACCATGACCCCCTCCATAGGTTCAATTAGTTTGCTAGAGTGACTCACAGAACTCAGGAAACCAGTTTTCTCATGAATGTACCAGTTTATTACAAAGGCTTTCATTTATTTCAAACTATTTTAAAGTATATGAATCAATAGTCAGACGAGGAGATACATAGATCATAGTATGGGAAAAGGAGCAGAGCTTCCATGCTCTCTGAGGCTGCATTCTCCCTCAAATCTTCAGGTGTTCACCAACCCAGAAGATCTTGAAAATTCTTCATTTAGGTTTTTATGGAGGCTTTATTACACAAGACAGGATTGATTAAGTCATTGGCCATTTGTAATTGATTCAACCTCCAGTCTCTTCACCCCCTCTGCCCCCTGCCTCCTCTGCAGAGGTCAGGAGAGTAGAACTGAAAGCGCCAACCCTCTAATCACATGGTTGATCCTCTTGGCAGCCATTCCCCATTCTTAGGTGTGGTCGAAAAGTCACCTCACTAAGATAATGAAGGCGAACATAATTTGTCATTCCAAAATGTGTCTGTTTGGCGTAAGAATTATTTTAGGCTGATTATTTTTAAGAAACAGTATACATAGGAGAAGCTCTGAGAACTGAATAGAAGTTACTTTTTTGTAGGGGACACTTAAAATTATAAGGAGAATCTCCATGTGTAAAGGTGTCTCCCTCTCTGTGCCAGAAAGAGGAAAATGACTCTAGAAATTTATCAATAGAGAAGGCATGGACTTAAATCTGTATAACAACCACCCCTTGTTTATTGTGCTTTGACCGATAACTTTTCATAAATTGCCTTCCATACCCCCGACATCTTTTGTTTTTTGGCTACAGAGATTTAAGTTGATGTCTTCAGCCATTTGAGGGAGTTACTCAGTTTTCCTGGATATCTCCCATGTATATAGACAGGGAACATGTTACTAAACTTCTATTTGGTTTTCTCCTGTTATTCTTTTATTACAGGAGGTTCTCAGTCACAAACCTAGAAGAGTAGAGGGAAAATTATTTTTCTCCCCTAAAATATTACAAAAGACACCTTTAACACTCTCATCACTTAGGAAATTCCAAGCATTTTAAGAGATCTGAGCCAAAAAATAAGGTCAAAAACCAAATACATATTTCTTATTATAAGTCACAATATCACAAATACCCTTTTTCGAATGATGATATATTAGATGAAAAACGTTTTATTAATTTAGACTGGGCTATGGCTTCCAAGAGTGTCAAACACCAAACTGTTAGGCAAGGAGGTTTAAGGCCCCTTTTGTTTAGTCCTAGTGAGATTTTCATTAAAGATATTATATTCCATTCCATTCCCTCAATGCCCTCGGAAAAGTTGACAATTAGGCAAAAGTTCAGAGAAGAGCAAGGAATGTTAATGGGATTGAGAAATTGACTCGTCAATAAAACTAAAACCACTACTCCACACTTGAAGCAGTGTGTCGATTATTAATTTCCCTTTAAATTCAGGAATTTCTATTCCAATTTCTCCTGAGGAAGAGAATAGGACATTAGCTCATCTCTCTAAGGTATGACCCATAATAGCCCAGACTTGGCCTGGATCTAGTAGGATTCAGACCCTACTTAAGATACTTAACATTTGGAATTACTAAGGTGTGTGGCACCGTCCAAACTCCTCCATGTTTTATTTTTGCCTGACCTTCAGGGAGTATAAAAAAGTAACATTTTTTCTCAAATCAGAATGATTTTCAATTCTAGATAGCAGTAAGACTATTGGACTTTCAAAGTAGAATTCCAGAGTAGGCTACTCTGCAAAAACAATTTACAATCCAGCAGAAGAGGAAGATTTAAGCAATGCAAAGAGGTTCCTTGTGGCAAAGGGGCAAAGGCTTGTTCTTATTTAGTGTTGATTTTTGAGCCATGTCAATCACAAGTCCTTGTACATAGTGGAATTTTAGTAAATGTATATTTTTAAAGGAATATTCATTTCAGGGGTGCCTGGGTGGCTCAGTCAGTTGAGTGTCTGACTCCTGATTTGGGCTCAGGACATGATCTCACGGTCGTGAGATCAAGCCCCGTGTGGGTCTCTGAGCTGAACATGGAGCCTGCTTAAGATTCTCTCTCTCCCTCTGTCCCTCTCCCCTGTTCTGTCTGTCTGTCTCTCTAAAATTAAAAAAAAAAAATAAAGATAAAAAATAATAATATTTGTATAAATATTTACAAAGGAGGGCATAAAATTCTTTGGAGGCTTATGGTGGAAAAAAGAAGGGGCAGGCATGTGAGATTTTGGATGATAAAGTCCAACGTATAACTTAGCAACCTACTTGACAGGAATTTAAATGGAAAAATGCATTTGGCATGATTTTTAAACTTGTAATTTGCTTCTCAAATTAGTTCCAGAAAATTTAAGGGTAAGCTGAATGTTACATATTTTTGTAATATGGAATGTATTAGTATATAATTACCCACAAAATAAAGTGGTAGAATTAGCTGCAAAAAAGAAAATATGTATGAGAATAAACTTACAATAGGTAAAAAAAATGTGTTGGGCGTGAGAAGAGGAAAGAAATTGGCCTTTCCTGAGCACACAGTGTACAGGTACGATGCTAGATACATTTCTCCTAAAAGTTTCTAAATGAAAAGATTGACTCTCCATGTTTGTGGCATTCAAATTCACTAAGCAAATTGTGTGCCAGTGATTAGAAGACAGATCTGTCAGAGTCTAACATCTAAATTTTGCCATAGTTCTTATTGCCTTCCAATAAGGTGGTTTTAAGAATATTACATACCTGCTCTTTTGTTAATCAGTGGTTATATCTCAAATTCAGTTCTTAGTACTATCTTTTACTCACCTCTTAAAGTCTGTATATCCATCCAACTGAGTTCATGTTCACTGTTCTTTCTAAACTGTTGCTTGTTATCTGCTTACTTTATCCACCTTGCTGACTTTTCCTACTAGCAAGTGTCAAGTTACCTTGAGCTGTTCAATTTCAATATTCTCCACCTGGACATAAACTCTCTTCTTAACCAAGCTTTATTCAGGCTTCTCTGAGCTCTTTTCTTCACTAGGCCTTGGACTTCTGTGTCAATACTTGTATCACCCAGTTTTAGCGAGAATCCAAGAAGTCAGTTTAGAGATAATCTCTCACCCTTGGTATTGGATCACCATTGGTATCTACCCTCACCTCCACTTTCCCCCAGTGACATCTCTGTTCAGCAAGAATCCTAATAGGTAGGGTTAGCAAGAATCTCCCCTACTGTTGATGTCTCCTTCTAGTATTTTCTATCCACCAAGCCCTGTACCTGCTCCTGGGCTATAAAATCCCACTTTAATTTGCTGTATTTGGAATTAAGCCCAGTTCTATACTGAGGTCTTTTTTTCCTTATTGCAGTAGTTCCTGAATAAAATCTGGGTGGTTTTTTTTTGTTGTTGTTTTTTAAAAAAAATTTTGTTGAATGTTTATTTTTGAGAGAGAGAGAGTATGAGTGGGGAAGGGGCAGTGAGAGAGGAAGACACAGAACTAGAAGCAGGCTTCAGGTTCTGAGCCGGCAGCACAGAGCCCAAAGTGGGGCTCAAACTCATGACCTGTGAGATCATGACCCGAGTCAAAGTCGGACGCTCAATAGACTGAGCCATCCAGGCACCCCTGAAAAAAATCTGTTTTTATTATTTTAAGTACCATCCAAATTTGGTCTTTGACACCTCCACTAGAAAAAGTATACAGCTATAATTTTCCTTCAAGATCTTAAATTCTAAACTTTCTGATTTCAACTGCCCATCTTTTCACTTTCATTAATTCCTAATGTTTATGGAGCCATTTCCTCATACTCATTTTCAACTTTTGCAGTTTGTGGGGGTAATAATAATGGGAGCATACCAGGGAGAGCAATAAAATAGTCATCCTAATTTATTAATTTACCTGCACAGGAGTTCACAGCTTAAAAATTATTTTACATACAATTTCTTAAGATTAGACCACAACTAAGAACACTATATTTAAACACACTCTACTTATTTTTTAAATTCATTTCTTTACAATTTTATTGAGTTATTATTAGCATATAACCTGTGTATCTTACTTATTTTTTTAAGTTTATTTATTTATTTTGAGAGAGAGCATGGGGGAAGGGCAGAGACAGAGAGAGGGTGAAGGAGAGAATCTCAAGCAGGCTCCACATTGACAGTGCAAAGCCTGATGCAGGGCTTGAACTCAGGAACTGTGAGATTGTGACCTTAACCGACTGGGCCACCCAAGTGGCCCCTTACTTGTTAAATTTTTTTTTTACATTTTATTTATTTTTGAGAGACAGAGTGAGACAGAGCGTGAGCAGGGGAGGGGCAGAGAGAGAAGGAGACAAAGAATCTGAAGCAGCTTCTAGGCTCTGAGCAAGCAAGCAGTCAGCACAGAGCCTGATGTGGGCCTCAAAACCATGAACAGTGAGATCATGACCTGAGCTGAAGTCTGATGCTCAACTGACTGAGCCACCCGGGCACCCCATACCGTCCACACCCACCCCTGCTTACTTCTTAATACATAGTAAGTATGGATATTTTAAACCCAGAATTAAATGAATAAAATTAGCATTGTTCCAATATGGTCCATTGGATTAAAGTATTCTCTCTTCATTGGAAAGCCTTTAACAGAAAAAGGAGGTAAACTATTGTGAGGTTCTTTCTAATTGTGGGTGCAATATTTCATTTTAATGGTTGCAATTATTCTAGAACAAGGATATTTTTGCCTCCTTTATAGTTCTTATGCCTCCAGGGATCTAGCTGAAAATTTGACATTAAATTGCTCTGCATTAGGTGCTTCTTATTATCATTTTCAAATACAAGTGTTTTAGAATTTGCATCAAAATTATGATGTTCCACTGTCCGTTTGCGTCCTGGTCTAAGTATGATACAGACCTGTGTTGTCTGCCAGTGGCACTAGCTCAGCTTGTCCCTTTCAGCGCCATCAGGAGGGCACAGAATCTTCTATATATTGGCTGCTATACAGTGAAAGTTCTATGTTACTTATGGTTTGGGGAACATGCTACCCTATAATATGACACCTTGGAATATGGCATATTTTAAGCTGAAGGAAAATGGTAGGTGCACAACAGATTCTCTGACCACTTCGTTTTCCCCTGAAATAGGCCAAAAGATCCTTATACGTGAGGTGCCCCACCTATACCCAGAGGAAAGGAGCATCTTTATCTCTGAAGACAGAGGGTAGCATAGAGGAATCTGGAAAACAAAACAAAACAAAAACCAAACAGGCTTTACTAAATTTCACCCAGTTTAGTATCTTGAGCTTATATCTATCACATTTTCCACACTTTCCACTTTCTGCTCTTCAGCAAATCTAGTATTAAAAGCACTCAGGTTTAGCCATTTCTTCAGATCTCTACTTACTTATGAAGGCTCAATGTATGTGCATGGTTTTCTCTTGTTAATCTGTCTTTTGCCAATCCAATTTACAGAGGCCTGGTCAAAGAGCCTAAGATAGGGAGAGGAGATCTGTTTTCCCCTACATTACAGTATAGTGAAAAGATTTAGGACTGTGACGTTAGACAGATTTTATTTTTATCCTGGCTTTTCAACATAATAGCTGTGCTACTCAAGCTTGATGAGACTTTGTTTTCTCCACTATAAAATGGGGATGAGAATATTTACTACTCTCAACTGTTGCATTATTAAACGAGATTAGGTTTGTAAGTAGTTAACATTGTAGAGGACAATGCTTTGTGTATACAAATGACATGCAAAGGAGCTGCTTTTTAACTCGCCACTATTCTCCAGGTTATGCAGATCTTTCTCGAGTAAGTAATTTTGGTATGAGATTATTCCATGTAGCACAACATAACTACTATAAGTATTTGTTTTTATATTAAAATTAGGATTTAGTTACAAGGCCAGCACAGAATTTTATAGTTTGTACCTTCAACTACAAGAGAGGGAGAGAAAGAGAATTGGCAAAGGAGAGCTAACTAAATATAGTGTATTTTCTCTATGGTATTTTCTGTATTTAAAGACATACGTATATATATAATTTAAACCTAAGGTAAGCTCAGGAACATAAATATCCAGGTAAATTATGTTACTCAAAAAACTAAAACAAAGAATGTTACATAATGTCCTCTCTCTCCTAAAGCAGAACACAGTGCAAAGAGGGATTTGGGAGACAGCGGTAGACCTTTGAAATCTTTAGCAGCTATTGAAACCACCTTGAATTAATACGCTTTCTAAGTAACAGCTCCATGCTATACAAATACAGCTTTTAAAACTCCCCCCCGGTACATCCTTTCAACTAAGTAGTTGGCCTAATTCCAGATCTACCATGGTCTCTAGCCATCACTAACTCTTAAATCCTCTGCTCACCTGTTTCACATTCCTAACATTCTCCTACCTGGGAACATCTTCCTTGTCGTCTGTCTCATCACTAGTGCTTTTCCCTTTACCTAAAAGACCTATCTCCATATTTACCCAAGTGAGTGTATTTGCTAAGGAAATGTCCTAGGTTTTCCTTCGTTCTGGTGTGAACTTCAGTTTATTCATCTACATAGATGTTTCTCAAGCTCTGGTTCCATGGTTACTCTGGCACTTTCATTGCTGTCATCAATGATCCATCTATTCTCTTAAATTCATTATATTTTTGAAATCATATCACTGTACTCCTAGTCACCCCATCTAGAAATAGGAAGACTGTTTTTATTAATGTTTATTTATTTTGAGAGAGAGAGAGTCAGAGAGAGAGAGAGAGTGTGAGCAGAGGAGGGGCAGAGAGAGAGGGAGAGAGAGAATCCCAAGCAGGCTCCATACAGTCAATATGGAGCCTGGCACAGGGCTTGAACTTAGGAAGAGTGAGATCGTGACCTGGGCTGAAATCAAGAGTCGAACACTGAACCACATGATCCACCCAGGCATCCCTAGAAAACAGAAATCTTGTCCAATGTTTTATTTTCTAATCAGTCCCCAAATCCTGCCCAGTTTACTTCTGTCCTTGTACCTGTTGTCTTTCTTTTCAATCTACTGTAATTGGCCTTTTATCATCACCAACAGAGACAAGTGCCGTCATTTCTTAACTTAGCTCTCTTCCCAGATTTCTCTCCCTCTGACTCTTACACACAGTGCTGCCAAATTTAACATGTATTAAATCTCCTCTGTTCTAAGTTTTACTAATTTACCTGGCCCATGGAATCAGTTTCCAACTCTTAAGCTGTATCCCACATTCCCTGTGATCTGATTCTGATTTCCTATGTCTCTTTGACATAACCTACCCTCCAGCTGAACTGAATGTTTTCCACAAAGATCTTCCAGTTTCTGTTGTTGTTGTTGTTGTTGTTATTGCTCTTGTTTTTTTGCCCTTCTTCCTGAATGAAATTCTCTTTTTCTCCCATAGCCTGCTCTAAGCCTACCTATCCTTTATGTCTCAGCTCAAATTCCACAGAATTCAATTCACTTTATTTCTGGCACTTTCTTAAAATTTATCTTAAAGAATTTATCACATTCTGCCTTGCATAACAGTTTAAGAGTCACCTGTGCTCTTCTTTTTATCTCTTCTATTAAATTGTAAGCTCCTTAGAGATGAAGTCATCTTATGTATTTTTATAGCACCTGCCATCTTTGCACTAGGGGTAGTCTTTTTGCTTTGTTTTATTTTGCTTTCGTATATCAAAAATACAGAAGCAGACTACTTTTTAGCATATAACTATCATGTGGTGAGTACCATGCAATGTATTTTCAACACAGTAACTCTAAGAAAAAGATTAGTATGTTGACTTTATTGATGGAGAAACGTATCCTTGGAGTAACTAAGTAACTAGTACAGAATCACATACCCTGTAAGTGAAGCAGCCAGTCCTGATTCCCAAACTCATCCTCTATTCTCTATTCCATGATACCTTTTTATTTATTTTTATTTGTTTTTTAAATGTTTATTTATTTTGAGAGAGAAAGAGAGAGAGAAAGAACATGAGCAAGGGAGAGACAGAAAGAGAATCCCAAGTAGGCTCCGCTCTGTCAGTGCAGAGCCCAACGCCAGGCTTGAACTCACCACCGGTGAGATCATGACCTGAGCCAAAACCAAGAGTTGGATGCTTAACCGACTGAGCCACCCAGGCGCCGCTCCATGTTACATTTTTAAATTGCCCTTCCCAAATGCACTGCAATGATTTGCTTACTTGCTTGTCTTCGACTGAGTTTGAGTTTCAGAAAAGAAGGCTAACATTTGGTAGGTGCATAACACATGCCTGTGAAATAGTATTTGATGAGTAAATGTAAAATTGCAACACACTGAAAATGGACATTATTTCAAGATAGGGATTTCTTAAGTAGTTGTGCTTCTCCTTTTTTTTTTTTGTTTAAAGTATTTACTAGGAACATGTGAAATTTCTGGCCAGTGAAAAGAGCAAATGATGCATCGACTTTTCATCTTGCATTCTCTAAACCTAGAACCTTGCCCTGTACAGTGTCATCTTTAAACCAACAGCATGAGCACCACCTGGGAGCTGCTTAGAAATGAGGAATCTGTGCCCCACCCCCCAGACTTATTGAACCAGAGTCTTCATCCTGCGAGAATCCTAGGCAATTCACATAAACGTTAACATTTATATGACACTGCCCAAGAATGCAAGCTTCTTGAAGGCAAAATTCATATAAATAAAAAGTGCTGTGAACTTTGCTTTGATTAGTAAATTTCTAGGATGCAGTAGCATGTTTGTGAGCAAGTGCTGACACACCCAATCATCCATTTCAATATAATCAGCATTAACAAGCAGCACAGTCTACAATTACTGTCGGGAGACCTTATTGCTCTCTTTTTCCTTGCCCCTGCCCAGGCCATTCCATTAACTGCGCCCTGGGAAACATTTCAATGACAAGTGCAGTAAACGGTTTGATTTCCTTTTCAGTTTATATTTGCAAGCAAAAAAGAAAGGAGGAGGAATAAAGAAAGAACGTTACAAACTGCATAATGCAAATGAGGCCCCTTTAAACAGCAAGCAATCAGCATAGGTACATGCCTTATGCTGTAGTCCCAAATGCAATCATTAGACTGCTTTCCCACTAGGGAAAGGGAAGACATTGAGTGCTATTGAACATTGCCAATTTTTATAGTGGATCAGCTTGAAAATATTTAGCACAGATGTTTCTGTAATTGTGACACACTGGGAAAATTCACATGTTCAGTAGCCCTCTAACTCTGTCTTCCATCTGTGCAATGTGATGGTCCACAGTTACTGCACAGGGCCATTATATGAAACAGAGAGTGATGGGGTCTGGCTCAAGACCTATAGAAAGGTTCCCTTGCACCATCTGTGCGGCTCTATTTAATTGCAGGTATAAGTGTGTTTGCCCTTTTTTACGGTTGTCGCTATCATATACCTAAAAGGTTGCCTTTATGTCCTGTACTCAATGGTTAAGCAGACCATTGCCCACAACCAGGATCCAGAGAGAATGAGTGGAATAGGGAATTGGAAAGGAGGAGCTCCACTTCTCTTTTCTTGGCTCCGACCTCATTCTGATCAAGGTCAGTAATGGCTGAAAGTTTTCCATGAGCTGCTAGTTGTTGTAGCAAAGTAAGCTGACGGACTCATCTGGGTTCCCAGTGAACAGTTGTCCAAGTCACAAGCCATTGACTTCATGCTTTTTATCTGAGAAAAGAGATCTCCTAGCAGAGTGTTCTTTTCTGGGTATTCCAGTCCTCAGTGTTCTTGTTCTCTTCTCTCAAATCCAGTATCCCTTCTGAATCTGCCCCACATGGTTTAACTTCTGGCCATACCTTTTCTTTTCTTGGCTGCTGTCCTTTCTGGACCCCTGTTCTGTCCCCTCCTTAATTACAGATTCTCCAAGAAGGGCCCTTTCTTCTTTTGTTCCTATTCCATTCTCACTGTTGGCTACAGAGAAATTCTCAACCTGTGACTCACCGAAGATAGAATTAATACCAATATTAACTCTCATAGAAATTATTCTGGAGAATACAGTTGAAGTGTACCATGTGAGTATAAAGATTGGACTCTTCTGTCTTTCAGGATATGCTGTATTTTCCTCTAGCCTCTAGCTTCTAGTCACGTGGACACTAAAAAGTACTTGCAAAATACCAAACTGTTGATGTGACTTTTCTCTCTGGCAACAAACTACAAGGCCAATAGATTTTTAAAACCCCTCAATCATTTTTAATGTGACCCCAGGAACATTTTTAATACAGTATTTTCATCTTGAGCTGTAAACATTTCATATATTTTGCAAGTAATTTGCAGGTTGAGTAAGCTATCCTGCCTAGATTGCTCATAAATTGAGGCATGTCTCATTATAATCACAGCCACCTTAGAAGAGCTAGTAAGCCAAATTAGGAAGCTAATTTTATCTTTTAACAATGTTTAGCAATTATAAAGCTTCAGAAAATAGTATACTTGAATTGGACCTAAAGAGATAAGGAACATTTTTAATTCTAGGTTTTGTCTCCCAATGATTATTTTGCTCCATGCCACAGCCCTGAGTCACACATTGATATTGTTAGAGTTAGATGTACATCTTTGATGAAAGAATTATAAAAATCCACAGAAAAGGGAATTTGACACAAATGGTTCTAGTAATTTAAGGGAAACATTACTGTATCTGTTGCTGGGTGGATGGGGAGATCCCTGTACTTGGAGGTCTTTGTCCAGCCCAGCCCTGGGAGGTTGGGCAGAAGCCCTCGGTCTCCTCACAAGATAGAGTTCAAGGATGGACAAGACACGGTAGTTGAGTGGTGCAAGAAGGGAAGTTTATTTTTTTTATTTTTTTAATGTTTATTTATTTTTGAGACAGAGAGACAGAGCATGAATGGGGGAGGGTCAGAGAGAGAGGGAGACACAGAATCCCAAGCAGGCTCCAGGCTCTGAGCGGTCAGCACAGAGCCCGACGTGGGGCTTGAACTCACGGACTGCGAGATCATGACCTGAGCCGAAGTCGGCCACTTAACCGACTGAGCCACCCAGGCGCCCCAAGAAGGGAAGTTAAGTAAAGGGAGGGTACACTCTTGAGATGTGAGAGTGGGTAAGCTGGAGGGAGGGCTATGCCCAGGATCTGGGGTCTCTTAGCTTTTATTGACAGTTATTAACTAGGGGGTGAAATATTTATTACCTGGGCAGAGGATTTCTTGGGAGCAAGGTTCCTCACCTTTTCTCCTTAATTGGGCAGGGTCTTCAACCTTCTTTGCCTTGGGTCCATCTGGTGTGATCCAACATCTTGTGGCTCCATTTTGTTTTTTTTTTTGTTTTGTTTTGTTTTGTCTTTTAACGTTTATTTATTTTTGAGACAGAGAGAGACAGAGCATGAACGGGGAAGGGTCAGAGAGAGGGAGACACAGAATCCGAAACAGGCTCCAGCCTCTGAGCCATCAGCACAGAGCCCGACGCGGGGCTCGAACTCACGGACTGCGAGATCATGATCCGAGCCGAAGTTGGCCGCGTAACTGACGGAGCCACCCAGGTGCCCCATTGTGGCTCCATTTTGGAGTGTTGTGAGGATAGGCCTCTGACTTTCCTGATAGCAGGCCATAACTCTCCCTTTGCTGGCCTCCAGGTATCTGGTTAAAACCTAACTAACTGCTTACTCTAAAAATCTGCACAGCTGCCATACTATGGCAATACAGGAACAAACAGTGCCACCAGCTAGACTCCAAGACCTGAACTTTTTTGCCCACCTGCTTGTACTCACCAAACTTTACCCCATATTTTTCCTTAAACTCTTCTTCCCAACTTATCTCTTAACTCAGATAAAAGACCTCACAGTCATAACATCTTGTGATGGAAACTAAAACTACTACTCAAGTAATAATTATTGCCCTGAAGAAAAGCTGCAGCGGCTGAAGACACCTGGACTAACTTGAGCTCAAACCCCAACTCATACCTGTGGAGATGGACCATAGAGTGACTGACAGTTACATTAACCTCATTATAATACTAAAATCTCTGCTCACAGAGGAGCATAAGTCTCATTTACATGTTTCCTAACACGTGTGATCTTTTACCCACCTTTACAGATGATAACAAGGCTCCCCTTTCTAAATATTCATCCTGACCCTAAGTAAAAGGAAACAATTTACCCTTGCTCAGGGAGTCATGGCTTTGGGGATTATTCCCCACAATCTCCTTATTTGCTGCCAATAAAGTTTCATTTGTATGACAACTCCCCCTGGTATAGTCTCTAACTGTAACTCAGCAAGGAGTGAATGTGATCACATTAGGTCAGTTACAATAACATTGACCTATTATTTATATTTTCCACCACGTATTCAATTTTCACCTAATACATATCGGCTGCATATCTGTTATGTGTTAGGTGCTGAGGCAGAGTGTTGATAACCTGATATGAAAAAAATAAAATGTATAAATAAGATGTATTATCTTTCTTCTTAAAGCTTACAATTTATCAGGGATATAGGAAAACAAATGGACAATTTAAACATGAGGTGGGCCATCCTATGGATACTATAAGGCATCATAGAAGCTCGTAGAAGTCACCTCTTGTGGGATGAAGGACAGCTACTCCTAAGATGTAACATCTTAGCAGATATTGGAAGGAAAAGGACACATTTTTGAGGAGATTGGAGAGTAAAGATATGCCTCTTCAAAGGAGAAGCATTTACAAAGTTGTAGAGGCAAGATTCTTCACATGGAGTAATTATGTCCTGAAATTAGTACTGTATAACTTTAGGTGTGAGCCAACAGAATCATTTCCCAAATATAATGTATTATAGGACCTGAATGTATTAAGAACCTGAAAGAACCTGAATGGTAGCAGAATATACCACCTTAAAACATATAACATTCGTATGAGGATTGTTGTGAGTTGAGGGCACCTGAGAAGAAACAGATACAGGAAAAGCTCTCTGACCTTTCCCTAATTTGTCGAAAAGCAGGACATAAATTTGTAAAGGTAGAGTCTACCTCTTCTCTACCAGAAAGAACAGAAGCTAGTCATGGGGACAACTTGAGAACCTTTGCAACCTGGAGATAGTACCAGACGAAACTGCATAGCAAACCTTGCTAAAATCAGTCCTGTTCTACTCTTACTTTCCCCGTGTATTTGTCTTTCCACAGTTTGCCCTTCTAGAAGCTAAGTCCTTTACCTTTGCCTTGTCATTTCTCTACAAAATTGCTGTTCTTGGCTAAAATGCCATATAAACTCAAATTCTCACACCCGCCTCCTTACTCATGATTGAGTATTCTCACCTGTGATGCATATGGTAATAAACTTTTTTTGTATTTTTTCTCTTGTTAATCTGTCTTTTGTCACTCTAATTTACAGGGCCTCAGCCAACAAACCTGAGATGAGTAGAGGAAAAAATATTCTCTCTCTATATATCTCTCTCCATATCTCTCTTTCTTTTTATTTTTTTTTTTAATCTTTATTTTTGAGAGAGAGAGAGAGAGACAGAGTGCGAGTGGAGGAGGGACAGAGGGAGAGAGTGAGACACAGAATCCGAAGCAGGCTCCAGGCTTTGAGCTGTCAGCACAGATCCCGAAGTGGGGCTCAAACTCACGAACCATGAGATCGTGACCTGAGCTGAAGTTGGATGCCCAACCGACTGAGCCACCCAGGCGCCCCTATATCTCTCTTTTTATCTGTCTCTATTTCTCTATCTCCATCTATATCTATATCATCTATATCTATATCTATATGAACATATGCATTCCTAACATTCATCATACTATGCTAAATTGTGCAGTAAAAATCACAGTACTTCTGTAAAAAAAAAAATGGGGTTGGGCATGAAACTCAAAGACTTCATCAATGATACACACAAAAAGATAAGAACCTAATAAAAATGGGGCAGTTTTACAAGTGTTAAATGATTTAAAAAACATAAAAGTGCCCAATAAATATGGCACTTTGCCCTAAAAAGACCTGAAGTTTGCTTGTGGAGGTCAGTATCAGGAGGGTTGCAGTTTGTGAAGTTATTATGAAATGCTACAAGAAATGTTGTCTGAAACTGGATGGAAAATTGTTAACACCACATGTGGAGGGTGTATTAGCTTTCCCTTGTGGACATAAAAGTTATCCTGGATCTGGCAGCTTCCATGAGTCAGAGGTGGGGACACAGATTTGGTTCTCTGCTCTGGGTTTCAAAATCAAGGTGTTGGGGTCTTGTTTCTTTGGGGAAGAATCCACTCCTAGCTCATCCATTTGTTGCAGAATTCAGTTTCTGAGGAATGCATTTTGAGGTTCCAGTTTGCTTGCTGGTTGTATATCAATTACACTGGAACAAACTTCTGTTTTTGAAACAAATCACTGTAGCAGAACTGATCATATATATTTTAAGGAAAAGGAAATTAAATTTGGCTTTAACATAAATGGGTATAGTAAACTCATAGGCACAGAGATCTTTTTGGTTTCAAATCTATTTTAACTCTAGGAACCACATATCTTGAGATCTTAATTCCCTCATAGGTAAAATAAAGGGTTTGGTCAAATAGTCTCACAGGTCCCTTCCAGATAAAACATAGTTACCATAATAAATCTAAGTTCTTAGTAAATGTATAAATAACTTGTAAACAAGATTTGTACAAGTGTTGACTTTTGATATTTGTAGATGAGTACATCTGGCCAAGAGTCATTATCCAACACTTTATATCTCTTTGAAATTACAAAAGAATATATTTTTGAGTATTTTTAGTATATTTGGCCTTGTGATAAGATTGCTAAAAACACATAAATGAAAAAGAAGAAATAAAAAAGATGACAGGTTCCAAATATTAGCCAGTGGTGAAATATATGTACTTCTCTTGTAGGAAAATAAATGGTGTATAGAATATGCTCCCCTGGGCTAATGCCATAGACACTTGAATCTAGACACTTTGAATCAGGTATGATTTGAAGCATTGTCAAATATTGTATCAGGAAACTGAATGGAAAGCCACTCATCCCAGAGACCATAGTTCTCCTTTCTTTGATTTAGTTCACTAGACTGGCCCAAAACTGTCAGTTAAGGCAGATACCTATCCTCAGATAAGGTTGTTTGGCCAGGGCTAAAAAATGTTCTTCCTGGCAATGATGTTTTAATTTAACCAAATTTATTAACCATCCATTGCCTCTTAGGTTTGTTGTTAGGTTATACAACGGTTTAGAAGATACACAAGCTCAGGCCTTATAATGAAGAAACTCACAGCCACAATTGCAAAACCTTTCCTCACAGGTTATCTTCTATCTCAACCCACAGATAACAGAAATAAGTCAAAAGGAAGCTCCATTAGATCTTACTAAATTGCAATGCCCAAGAGATTCCTTTTGTTTTTTGTTTTTTGTTTTTTTTAATCAGCTGTCAGTTCTGATGAGCTGCCTATTCCACTGACATTGGAACCTCATTAACAGATTACATCACCTCACACAGCAGAGCCTGAATCATTTAGTCCCTTTCTTTCCTTATCAACACCCTCCCCTCCCCCTCTCTTCCTCTTCCCTTATGTGCTGAGTTGCATTTTCCTTCTCTAAGTTCTCTCAGTGTCTTGGGATCCTTACTTTCAAAGAATGTACTATGCTACAGTGTCCTTGTTGGCTTGTTTTTGTAAGTTAGCCAGTAGACTCTGAGCTTTAGGAGATCATGGACTGTGTCTTGTGTCTCTGACTCCTCAGCATTTGAAATTCGGGCTAAATTACAGAAAGTTCTCAATTAGCGTGTATTGAATACATGATGTCAATGGTAGTGGCTCTGAAGGTTGAGTCAAATTGAACCCTCTCAGAAGACGAGGCTTAAAGAATTCAATATTCTTAACTGAAAATCACTCTTCACAATATGAGTCCTGTAGTCTTAAACTCTTCCTGGCCATAGGCAAATGATGTCATTAGAGTTGATACAAGTGGGAAACAAGTTTATATATTCAATACCAGAGTGGCCAGGTGTTGACTTCCTCAAATTTCATTCACATATCAGGGTTATTTATGTCACAAGCAGTCATATATATGGGAGAATGAACATTATTTATGGATATTTAGTGCAACCAATAATCACCCATGCAAAACGATGTAATAATCATATTCTAATGCCATCATATGTTAATCAGTGTTATCAAATATGAAGGTCTGAATACTCATTCTTGAAATGAAAGAATATGGGACTATGTAGCAAACTTGAAATAGTCTAGAGTTTTTCTGTTTATATTCAAATAAGAATACATTCATATTTCTGTATACAGTAAGATATCTTATTTGTAAGTTAGGAAACTTTTTTTTTCTTTTTACGTCAAATCTGCTCCACTATTCTGTGGCTCTGATTAAATACTAAGTTGATTAAGGGGAAAAATCAACAACAAATCAGTCTGTGTCTCCATGAGCAAATGAAAATTTACATAATGGTAGGCCTTAGGACTCCAAAGTGATGGTGTCATGAACCTTGACTGAACTGATCTATTTATTTCAAAAAACAGCAAATGTGGACAGCATTTTGGCTAAACTAGAGAAGCTATTCAAGATAGCAGTCATTATATTTTTAATCCATCTTTTATTTAAGAAACTTCAAAATTATTTTAACTCTTCATTAGTTAGCACATCTAAATTTTAGTCTCAGGTCTGCCATTGATTACTTATTTACACTCTTTAAGTAATAGATTTTTTTTGGCCCCAGTCTCCCAATGTCAAGAAGTAAAGAGCTGACAAAATGGATCCTAGGATCCCTTCCTTCTATACTGTTTTGCTGCCTCCTTTTCTTTTCACACAATATTTAAATTTAATGGAATGGGATGAGGCTCAGCCAAATATTTATTACCTGCTTTCACATTCCACTTCAGCTTCCTTTCGGGCACAGCAAAATTTTGGTTGCTCTCTTTCCACCACTGTCCCATGTCCAGTTTCTCCCTTTACCTCTTCTTCCCCCTGACACACTTTTGTCCTTAATCTGCTGTTTTAATCTGGGGAGATTCAGGTTTCAGTTAATTAGGGTACAATGAAAATGGGAATGCTGTGAGTAAGTGTTTTATAATGCAATTGGGCTCATGGGTGCCCAGCTCAAAATGCTGGAAGAGAGTAGAAATGAAAGGTGGATCTAGATGTGGTGTTGGTGAGAAATATACCGTCTGAATGAAACAGCAAGTGACTAAATGGCATATTTTAGGAGACACCTGAGGAGAACAGAGATAAATGACATGAATGGAAGTAACTATTTTAGTGTAATTGAAAGAGCAGTGTTGGGGAACTAGGCAAACACAAGCTGAACACTGTTTAATAACTATATAACCCTGGCTAGTTGTTCAAGCCTGTGAGCCACAGTTTTGTCTGTGAAATTTGTATTAATCAATTAATCAATTAATTTTAATTGGTTGGAAGAATTCAATTATATGTGCATAAACACTTAGCAAGGTGCCTATTATATTTTAAATGATTACAAATCTTCTGAAAACAAATCTTATGGCTGTCTTCCTAGAAGCTAGGCCAGTGCCATGCAATTTCCTCACTGGTGAAAGGAGGATCTTGGGGGATGTTATCCTTTGTGGAAGTAAAATTTGATGGTTTTCAATTCAGTGTGGCTCACTGAACAGTCTTGCTGCCAGACATCCCACCTGTTTCCATATCATTTCTCAGTTTGGGCCTCATCCTAATACATATGTAAATGAGGTTGACTACTCAGGAAAGAGAAATGGATCATTCAATCATTCATTTACTTAGTAGGTATTTATTGAGTGCTTAACACGCTCTAAGAACCCTGTTGTGCAGGAAGACACCATAGTGATTAAAATACACATTTTCTCTGTTTTCATGGAGATTAGAGTCTAAATTTGAAGAAAGACAATCAAATCATCACATATGTTAAATTGGTTTTGTGATTTCTCTGAAGGGAAGATGCACAGTGGTTAGGGAAATCTACAAGAGAGCTGGATATCACTTTAAGGAAGTCAGGGAGGGATCCCTGGAGGCTGATGCCACAATGCTTGAGTTGAGATTTGAAGATTCAGTAGGAGTTTATGAGGTGAGGACAAAGGGGGGATTTCAATAAGAGAGAGCTGCATATGCAAAGGATCCACAGAGGAAGTACCTGGGAATCACACAGAAGCGGCTGACAAGCAAAATATTTGAAACTTGGGAGAGCCACATGGCTTAAAAGTTAAGAGAGGAGAAAGGAGAAAGAGGTCAGAATAAGAACCACTCTCTCCTGAGAGCATTAGAAAGCTGTGGAAGCATTTCAGTCAGGAGTGAAGGATCATATTCTCAGGCTTCAGTGTGCAGAGTAGAATGAAGAAAGGTGCAGGTGGGTGTGAGCAAGACAAGCAGAAGGCCATTTAATAGTAGAGACAGCAACTGATGAATGAGTGGTGAAGATGAAGATAGACATGGTAACAATCCTGGGAATTGGAGACAGATTCCCCGTGGGAAGCTCCAAGAAGAGTTGTTAACTAGGCAACAGAATCTATAAAATCAGACCTCAGAAAAGAAGCCTGAGATGGTAATGAAAATGTAGGAGGCATCCACAGGTAGGCATCTTTTGAAGTCCTGTGCATCAGTGAGAATGAACAATGAGGAAACTAGAATAAGGAAAGGAGAAGAAAAGGACAAGGGCTAGACAATCTTGAGATCTCACATTCAGAGGCAAGGAAGAGGGCCTTGAGGGTGAGACAGGGAATGAACAAAGATGTAGGAGGGAAACCAGGAGAGTCCTATGAGCTTGTGTTCTAATGCCGAATAGTCATCTGAATAACGTTTCTGGTTAAGGTTGACCTAATTACTAGGAAACCAGCTAAGGGTAAACAAGTTGTTATTTGTTTCTATATAGTAACAAGTTATCACTCGCATTAGCCCTGTATATGCAACTAGTTAGAAAACTGTACTAAATGTAATGAGGTCCATGTAATACCTTCTATATCACTAGAAACTTTGAAAAGGAAGGCAAAATTTCCTTAGCAAAACTATGTTTAACTGAATCAATTTCTTGCTTATTATTATATATGTATTTTTCTGCTGTGTTTAAAAAGTGTTTTTTTTGATGCATCTGTTATTTGTTCACTCTTTAGCAAGTTAGATATCACAATAAACCTATGCAAGTAAGATTTTTTTTATCTTACATTTCATAACTAATTTAAATCTTACACTGTTAGGGGAATTTCTCTAACCTGTTTCTAAAACCAGCCATTTCTTCAGAGATTTCTGGTTCCTTTTGGTGAGGAATAGAATTTAGAAACCAAAACATAAGTGCTAAGTATGTTTATTAGGGCAAACATTTTTAAATTACATTCTAATGCCGATCTGTGTTCCACTTGGCAAATACATCAGCTAACTAAGAAATGGACAAACAAAAATGCTAACTCTTAAGCTGAGCTGATCACAAATGGTAGAATTTAGGTAAAAATTCTACAGCACTGACTGCATACATTACAGGGCATTCATTATTATAATTAAACACATCAAAATGTTTGTCAGGTTTGAACAAATTTTCATAAAAATTAAACTAATTTTTAACTTACATTTGAATAGTTAGACTTCAAAATACTTAATCAGGATTTCAAGACTTTGAAAATTGAGTTTCTTCTCACCTTAACTGAATTTAAAAACGCTAAATAAATTTAAAATTTTGTTGAACATTTAAAAATATCATTTTTATAAGAATCTAAATTTCTTTCCAAGGTGTGAACCAATTATACCATTTAAAATTAATAGCTTGGTTATATACATCTTTTGTTAATAATTAGAAGTTTAAGTGGGTGTAAAATGTGAACATATTTTTGCTAAGATCTGTACTGTGTTAGACTCAAGCTAGCCTTTGCACTAAAATGAGAACATGAGTGTTGAGTTAACTAAATACAAAATCTGGTTATGATCACATACATATAAAGTTAGAAATTCATTTATTAATGAGAGATACTTCATGATAAATTGCCATTCTCTGTCTCTTACTATGCCCCACTAATCAAGTTTTTATTGTTGTTGCTTATGGCCCTCAGCAATACTTGACATTATTCAATGGTTTCATTCATTTGTTTACTGCCTTCTTCCTCCATTAAAATGTGTGTTTCATGGGGCGCCTGGGTGGTGCAGTCAGTTAAGCTCCGACTTCAACTCAGGTCATGATATCAGTGTTTGTGAGTTTGAGTCCCGAAGGGCTCTGTGCTGACAGCTCAGAGCCTGGAGCCTGCTTCAGATTCTGTGTCTCCCTCTCTCTTTGCCCCTCCCCCCTCACACTCTGTTTCTCTCTCAAAAATAAATGAATATTGACAAAAATTTTTTAAAAATGTGTGTTTCAGGAAGGCTGGACCTTTTGTCTCTAGCACCTGAATAGTAGCTTCTAAATACTGTTTAATGAATGAATCAACCATACATGGCGAAAAAAATGAAAATACAGAGTTGACTGTGATTTGCTGTTGGAAAGGTATATAATGGGAAACTGTTTTTATGGAAGACCCGGATATTTGAAAGATTATCCAGGGAGTGGGGTGAGTGTGCGGGGAAAATAGTTCAGGATATGAAGTTCAGGACAAATAGGTCAGGATAGTCATCAAGATAAAGTAATGACCCAAGTTACTAGTCTTTCATATTCTCAAATGAAGTGTTCATAGAGAGGAGTGAAGATTCACTTTAATGTTAGATTACTTTTTATCTTAAATAAGTAAAGGTTTAAACTGTAATTAGAAATGTAGTAAAATTAATCTGTGAGCATGAAACCATTAAGTAGTTAAGGGGATTCTGGATCACAGGTGGAGGTCAAATTTAAAAACAGAAAAGAAAGAACGACTAATGGGTTATAGCATCATGGAACTACTATAATAGTATGTGGTGTTTTACTCATACAAAAGAAATAAAAAGGATGGCATCTATTTATGTTGCACTGTGTGTGTGTGTGTGTGTGTGTGTGTGTGTGTATACCCCCACATACACACATATATATGTGTGCACACACACAATTACATTGTTGGTATTTTATATGATCTTTTGTAGAGTTTAAGCCATTTGTCTCTACACACAACTAGACCCCATGACCAATTTTCAGGTAGCCATAATTATAGTTTTTCACACTTGTTAAACTTCTTCCTATTCCCAGAGACCAATATTTCCACCTCAGTGATTGTGATCATACTATTCCCTGTTACTGGAAACATTTTTCCTTCTCCTGTTTCGTTTGTTGGTTTTGTTTTTAATCTGGTGCGATCTGAGGAGTATGCAGTGTAATCAGAGGATCGATAGCTTTCGGACATTACAAATTAGAAATCATGGCAGATATCCAAACAGGTCATCCATACAAAAGGGGGATCTGAGTACACAGCCAATGTTCAGAGACTAGAAAAGCACACGTGAAAGGGGTTTCAAAGGAAGCTGCTCAAAATAACAGCTCTGGCTTTTTATTGGTTGTCTTTGACCTATAGAAATGGAGGTAAGAGTAGCCTAGCATGGTCCAGAGCAAGTTTAATCAAAAGTAGGCAGCTGAATTACTTGTGTACAGATGATTCTCAGCATCTCTGCCTGCTGGGAGGAGGTTGCTGAAAGAGGGTGAGAACTGTCTTTGGCTGAGGTTGCCAAAATGGAAACAGAATTTCTAAACCCTGAGTATTGGAGAGGAGAGTTACAGATCTGCTGAGTGTTCATGAAGTTCTTCATTAATAAGTTAAACAATATATGAAAAAGTTTATCTTTTTTTCTCCATAAAAAATAACTACATTGGGGCACCTGGGTGGTTCAGTGGGTTGAGTGTCCAACTTGGACTCAAGTCATGATCTCCTGGTTCCTAAGTTCGAGCCCCACATCAGTTTTGCTGCTGTCAATGCAGAGCTGGCTTGGGATCTTCTGGTCCCCTCTCTCTGATCCTCCCCAGCTTGTGCTCTCAAATAATAATATTAAAAAACTACATCATTTCAGAGGCCCTCACAGAAGGGAAAATCTAAAAACCCTCTTTGTAAAAGCATCCCTCTTTCCTTCATACCACTGCTATGCCATAAATGCTACAAATGCCCGGATCATGACATTTATCATATTGCATCGCAATTATATATTTATATGTCTCTGTGAGATAGCACTGACCTTGTCTTATTCACTTTTTTTTTAAAGTCCAAGGCTCAGCAGAGTACCTGGCACATAGAAAGCACTTGATGTACCTTTGCTAAATCAATGAATTCTGTTTGCAGATATAAAAACATGGCAATCGTGCAAGAGGAAAGGTCACTTTTAGAGATGTTGTTGTTTAAATGCTATGAGAATGAAGCCCAGAAACTGCCATTGTCATTTAGAAGATTTGGTATCAGGGAATCCTGATGATTTATAAGATGGAGAGTGCCAGAAATAGCTTTATATTAACAAGATTCAGGTATCAATCTTCTGTGTTTGCTACCTACTTCATTAATGTGAGTATAAAAGGAGGGCTCAGTAGGTACTTTGTAATGATAGTTGAAAGAGGAAGCTTCCATGTAATTTTTTCCCCAAAGTACTATCTGAAGGTTACTGAGGTTTTTGCCAAGATTATAGAGAAAAACATGTTTCCTCTAGAAATATGCAAACACTGGATTGATATTGCTGGAAGCTGTTCTGTGAACTTGGAGAAATTTCCTTTTGTCACTGCAAAGAGTAGCATAAATGATCTTAAGAAAATTAATTTAGGTACCAAGGAGTATTTCCTAAGATTTGATACCATGAGACATTCTGATTCCATAAATTTCTATCAACATATTCTGCAAATAATGGAATTATAGTTGTGTCACAGGGCATTTACTTTTTTTTTCTTTGACAAACTGGAATTTTATTTCTCCCTTTATGAGGGATAGTGTATAAAGTGTGCTGTAATTAGATATATAGCTTTTAGCTTATTATTATTGTTGTTATTCAATACATTATTTTATTTGAACAAAAGTCCTTTTCACCAAGATGGCAAAATCCTCAGTTGGAATACAGAATGTGCTTTCTCTGCATCTGCTTGATTTCCAAGACAACAGGCACTGATTAAGCAAATTTTATTGAGTGTGTACTCTGAGTGTGTGTGTGTGCGTGCATATATATGTGCTCGCATATATAATGTATTATGTATTACAATGTATAGCATATTATATATTGTCATACATTTTGTAATACATTATATTTTGTAATACTATATATATTATTGCCCATTAATTTTCAGTAAGAGATTCTTTAAAGAATTTGGGTGGTTATTAGGAGGAACATCAGATCTTAGTTTTATTTTTTAAATATCTAGGCAAAATTTATATTATGTAAAATAGTCGCTAATTAAGAAAACTTTGTTTAAAATGTCGATTGTGCAAGTAAATTGTTTTCATCTCATTTGACAGGATAATTCCAATCAGCAAATACCATTCATTCTACTTCACAAAAAAAAATCATACTAGTAGATTCTATAAGTGATTCACTAGAGCTATATGAAAGATACTTTAGTCACTAAAATAGTCCAAAATATTTTCCACATATATGATCTAAACAAAAACAAATTAACTAACTGATAACAGTTATTGGCCAAAAAAAAAAAAAAAAAAAGGAAAAGAAAAAAAGAAGAAAAAGCAGTTGGATTTGCTTAGGTTTCAACTCTTATATTTTCTTGATATTTGGGACTGTTATCTTAAAGATCTATGAACAAAGTAATAGCACAATGGACATATTTAGCTTCCTCTCTATTTTTCTCTCACTTTTTCTGCAATAGCACTGGTTTTGATCAAACCTGTGTTGTGCTGGGACTGAGCTAAGTACTACATGCCTAGCAAGAATCTGATCACATTTTTATCTGCAAAATGAAGTATACTACTATGGCAGTATTTAAAACAAAGTAGTTTGAATACATATCTAACAATTTTATAACTGTGCCAGGCCATAAATAAACCAATGTGTGTGGCCAAGAGAGCATCACTGAAGCTTTCTCAGCCTGCTGTACTTATGAAGTGCTAAGATTTGTTCCCCTTTTTTCCCCTAGAGATTTAAAAAAATTTTTTTCTTCCAACTTTGAGGATTCATATCTCCTGTGCTTTTTGTAGGTACCACTCATAAGTGACAATTTCCATAATAGAAAAAAATCCTTTAGTTACTTAGAAGAGGCATTCACATCTGAAAGGGACCTCAAAGGTCATCTAATCTAGACTTGCTTTGAACGCCTGAGTTCTTTCTACAATATACCTGCCAAGTGGCAGTTAAGCAGCTGTTTGAATGCCTTCAATGATGGAGTACTTCAACATTTCAGAAACAGCACTAGCTTTCCATCAACACTGGATTATATTTTTATTCTTTTGAGCCCAAATATATTTCTTGGTAATTTTCCCCCCATGATTTCTAATGTTATTCCTTGATTTAGAGCACATTGAGTGAGTCTAACCCTCTGACTCCCTCCATGTGACAGCCACTGAGATATTTGGGTGTGACCTTGGTTCCCTTGAGAGGGCAGCAGCATGTCAGGAGGCCACAGCTTGTGTGTAGTTTCTGATGTGTGAGGGTTTGGGAGTGGGAGAGGGTTCAAAGGTACCTCTGAGAAGTAGGAGGGTAACGTGGAGATACTAGCCACCTGGAGAAGGTACCATGAGAATAGATGAAAGGGAACAGAGCCTGCTAATTGAGAAGCTGAGAAGCATACTTGGCTGACTTCTCAGTCTAAGACTATATACACACTTTACCATGTTATGGTAATATTATACTTAATGAGTTTGTGCATCATTATCTCTGTTTTTCCAATACGAAAACCCTGGATCATTATCAGAATTCAAAGTAAAATCAAACATAATTCAAGACTGTCCACAAGGTCAATGAGCCATCAAGGCAAAACATAGTGGGGGCGCCTAGGTGACTCAGTCAGTTAAGTGTGACTTAAGTGAACTTAAGTGACTTAAGTGACTTCAGTCAGGTCATGATCTCCCAGTTCATGGGTTCGAGCCCCGCATCAGGCTCTGTGCTGACAGCTCAAAGCCTGAAGCCTACTTCGGATTTTGTGTCTCCCTCTCTCTCTCTGCCCCTCCCCCCCTCTCAAAAATAAATATGCATTAAAAAAGTTAAAAAAAATAGTGGTCAAAGGACTGTACCCTGGGGTCAGGCTATCTCAGTTCAAATCTGAAATCTACTCTACAGGCTGTTTGGTCTGTGGGCCTTAATCTCCTCATTTATAAAAGGAGGATAGATAGAATCTCTTCATCGTATACTTGTGAGGGTCAAATGAGCTAATGTAGTCCCTGTATTTTCATTTCTTTCAGTGTTATTATATGCCTTCTGTAAGTCATGTATCCTGCAGATGGAAAGAAGCAGAATTTTAAATTTGCCCTGCAATATTAAATAAATGATATTATACCATACTTCTCTGTGATATTCTCCTTGGTTACTATTTTCAATAACTTTATATTAAACCAGAGATTTGGAGATTGAACTTAACTAGCTCCAGAATTTATGATGAATTAATTTAGTTAACAGACCATTCTTGGCTTCACCAGAGTATTGACAGGTTTAGTTAGGAAGTGGAGAAGTTTTTTGTCACTGAATTTTGTGTCATATTTTTGTTGTTGTTTAATGGACTGTCTTTGTTTGAAAAATAGATCCCTTAAAAACCTTGATTTTAACATCACATCTTTTATAAGAAGGAATGTCAAATATTTTCAAGAAAAGAAAATCTAGAGCTGAACTCAAATTGATTGAAATACGTAAAATAAATGAACAGTTTTTACCTTGTGTTACCAAGATCATTTATTTCAATTGCAATGAGGTTCTCTCTTATAAACAATGTTTCTGAAGGTGAATGAACTCTGTGAAAATGAAAAAAAAACCCTACAAACTCAGTTTATGTCCTTAACTTCTCCCGTAAATACCACGTTTCATGAATAGATCAGCATTAATGCCTATTGACTTTGTTTTCTTAACAAAGAAGTCAAAGATAAAATATCCTCTTATTGGCTTTCTTATTGTGTTAGACTGAATAATTATAATATTTGTGGTTTAGAATATCACTACATGTTTTTAAAATTTTAATGGCAACTCTTGTGATTATTTTTTTCCATAAGAAAATGCATGTTTACCAGGCTCTCTCTAAGTAATTATTTCAAGTATTAAAAATGGGTACTTACTAAAGTTTGCAAACATTTGTAGAAAATGAGAAAGGAGATCAAATGAAAAACTATATTCTCACATTTGTGAGTGGCTGTAAACTAAGGGACAGGGCAATTCAAGGTCGGTGCCAAAGAAGAGACCAGCAGTCCCTGCCCCTCTACCTCAACCAACACCCAGCAAACTACAGTAAATTGTGTCCTACAGTTCTCACAGACATAATGTAAATGTCCATAAAGGTCTGTAATATGGACATTTGACCTTATGTTGCAAAAGAGCTCTAATATATAAACTAGGGAAGAGAATTTTCTATTTGCCCATGAATGCTACATTAAAAAAATGATTTGTTACACTATGCAATTTTTTATGTGACAGATTAATTATTGTTTTGGAGGGCTCTATCAACTCATTTTGAAAGCTTGTCTTGTAGCCTTTCTCCTTGCATGTAGATAGAAAGGCAGTGGTGAAGAATTCCACTTAGAACCTAGTCAAAGCTCATTGTACTTTCTTTATCAGTGTCCATGATCTTTTATCCATGCAAGACTTTGCCACTCAACCTAAGATATCTTGAATGTACAGTTTTTTAAAGCACTGGAAGAAGTTTTCAAAATCATTAGTTACAACCATAACATAGCTGAAGAGTGAACTGAGGTCCATGTGGGCAATGTAGCATGATGTGTAGGGATATGAATAATGTAGTAGTTGCAAACTTTCACCATTACCTAGACATTTGACTTGGGCAAGGTTACTTTTACAACTCACTAGGGCTCCTTACTTTCCTTATTTATCTAATGATCCCTAAGAGCCAATGGACCTTTTCTAGAATATCTTTCCCGAATGTATAAAATAGCATGCACAGAATTTAATAAAATCAAAGAAATGCAGTGCAGTTCTAAAAACATCTGTGATCCAGATGTTTATGAAACAATTCTTCCCAGAGTTGTAAGACTCATGGTCTGTCACTTTTGGAAAAGGTGTCTCTGTGAATGAGTTATTGCCTTTGTGACATAAAGGATTCCTAGGGAAGAGAAACAAATATCTGCCATTAAATCCAGAGATGCTTCTTTGTCCAACCCTTCTGTAATAAAGAGCTAAACGACTTTTATGGCTACCAATGGTAAGATGGATTTTCACAAGCACTCACACATGTGCACACACACACACACACACACACACACAGGCACATACAAATAAAAATAGAGTAGTATGTGAAATGGACACCAAAGTCAATATTAGGTGTCTTATAGTTCTCAGAATGTGCACTGTAGAACAGAGCATTGTAATTTATGGGATGAAACAAGCTGTAGGTGTAGAATGAAGCACCCTCGGTTGTCAGATGGAATGGGTTCTTTGAATAAGGAAAATAAGATGAATAGGATTTAGGAAGTAGTAGGGAAAGAGAAATCATTAAATGCGGGCGAGGGAAAAACATAAAAATCTTTCACGTATGTGTTTGTAGGCATTGAATTTCTACCAGTGCAAATGAGAGCAAAGGGCTTTCTAAGATAAAGGAGTGACATCAGACAAAATATAACAACTAAATAATAAGTCAGCAGTTACTTATACAATGAGATATAGTTACAATATTTAAAATTAATATTAATATTTACTGGCTATTTTGTGCACAGCATACAAATCTAAATCACTCACAGCCAAAAACAAGCACTTTCCTGTGTGGCGTACATAGTATGGCCTACTAACTGGTTGATGGATTGTGTCGAGTTTCCTATTGTTTCCTTTATGTTTTCTTGACAGTGAAGAAAGCCGAAAACTCATAAAAAGAATAAAACACTATCTCTCAGAAAAAGGCTTTCCCATATCTCTCCCGTTGCCCCCCAGAATGTTGCTCAAACCAGTGGACTAAAACCACTCAATTATGTCAGAATACTTTTATATTTCAAACTATGTACATATTGTCAAGGTGCAAATCTGTAAGAAATGATGTGTGCAGCAGTCCTTACAGTGGCCCTGAACCTTGGCAACTGCCTTTTGACCCAGGGTCCAAAGAATTGCATAGCTTTTCAACTTAATCAGACTCCTGGATGCCAGGAAAACACCACATTCTACCTTCAACTCTGGCTATAACTTGAATTCCGGTTGGGAGCTGATCCGACTTCTTATTCTCTTCCTTCCATTCCCATGATTCCAGAATCTAGTCCTGAGAGCCAGTCCTTGAGAGTTGTTTTCACACCCTGTCCTGTTTTTGTTTTGTTTGTAATATTTTGGCAAAGGATTAAACTAGCACGACCTCTAGAGATCTGTCCAGCCAGCCCACATGTAGTGTAGATCAGGAAATAGCAGTGCTCAGAACTAGTCTGTCAGTGGTTTCTGTGTCCAAATTTGTTGAAACATATGCCCACGTCAAATTGTATGAGACTTTGATCTTGATTTTTCCTTGTGACGTAAAGACATTGTATAACTGTGAGAGAATGTCTGGCTATGTTCCTGTGAGTTTGTCATACCACACATCTGATAATACTGAGTATTTAACAAGATTTGAGGTTGTCAAATGACCATTAGGTAGTGTTGTAAAAAGCAAATTTGGGATGTTAGAAAAAAAATGTTTTTTTGGTGTGCATAAATCTTTTCAATCACTTGGGAAGTTTCTCTTGTGTTAAACCAGATCAACCTTAACTTTCAGTTCTATACTATCATATTAGCATCTTTCAACTTTAATCGACTTAGAAGCCTATTTGTTTTCTTTTAGTGTTCAACAGAGAAAGAGTATTTGTTGTATTCATTACATAGCATTAATACATTTTTTCTAAAAATTGTAAATATAGGTTGATTAGCATATTACATACTACTACACCAAAGCACACATGGCATTAACAATAGAATTGTATTTTCTCACGGAAAGATAATATTGTTTATTTAAACACTAAGTGGGAGAGGAACTATTCTTATATACAAAAAAATGAGGAAATAACCTTTAGCTTACAACTAAATGTCTATGAGATGTGAGTTAAAATAAATACATTTTTTTCCAACAGGCATGCCCAATCTAGCCATAACATTTACAGATTGCTACCAGGATTTTAAACAAACTTAAGTTCAAAACTTTCTGCTTAAATTCTGACACCATTGAAAACACTGAGGCTCGGTTTTTATTAATAATTCAAATCTGAACGACATTATGCATACCATTGCTAAGGTTCTTGCAAAGTATGTTTACCTCACGATGGCATATTAGTGCTGAAATGCTATGCATAATTCACATGAGGATAGACATATACAGTCACTTTAAAGGTGTTTGAAACTAGAATGGGCAAGATTCTTTCATTAGGAGATGTTAAAAGAGCCAGAAATATTGTATTCAGTCTGCCTCTTTAAAAATTAATTCAACAGGCATGATTGAGCAACATCTACCTGCCAGGTTCTGTGATGATGAATGAGACACAATCTCTGGCCTTGATGTAGCCACAGTCTACTGGAATAAATTTGTACAGAAGCAATTGAAAAAAAAATAATATTGTAAGTGCTATTGTGGAGGTTTTCACAGGGTCTTAAAGGAGGAGCTTTAGAGAGCATGGCCTGAGGACAATGATGAAAAAAATGAGAGAAGAAACCAAAATTGAAAGAAATTAAAGATTTCAAAGAAGATATAATTCATGAAGTGCGGTGCCATTAGTATTGGAAGAGCAATTGAACAAAAAAATAAATAGCCGAGGCTGCCTTTACCATTTCCTTGAAGTGATCTTGGAAATAGCAGGCAGCCCTTTGAGACTTCTCATCTGTAAATTGAGGTTAATACTGGTCATATCAATCATTCATTTTAAAGATCAAACAAGACAATTAATACAAGTTGCCTAGAAGAAATTCTAGCACATGGTAACCATGTAAGTTGTCTTTCTTTCCTTTACCACTGACCATGTGAGCCTTCAGATGATTATAGCCACCAACCCTGGAGTCTTCCAAATGAGCCAGAGGAGGCCCTAGACATTGTGGAAGAGAAAGCCCTGTCCAAATTTGTAACACTCAGAGTCCACAAACATAATAAATTACTGTTTTGTACCATAAATTTTAGGTAACTTGCTATCCAGCAGTAGATAACCATAATACTCCCTAACTACAAACCTGAAATCTAAGCCTAGGTTTATTAGTAGAGACTGGAGATGAACAGGATCATTCAATATGAGTATAGTCTTGTAAGTACAATGCTCAAGCAAGGCTGGGAAGGTTGAAGTGCCTAATAGCAAATGGCTTAAATAGGCACTTAGAGTCTCAGACCAATACAAAGAGCATAAAGGCAGGACTTGAAGAAAAGGCATCAGCCAGGAATGGAAGGTCTTGGAGCTGGTGCAGTAAGACTGAGGACTGTAAGTCTACGTGGTCAGAGAACAGAATATTAAAGATCAAGTGAAGATCTGATTTTACCTGATCAAAAGTTTTCTTATCTTTATAAGATGCTGTGAAGTTAACTCAGTTGGAGTTTATAAGAATTTTTGAATATATTAGAAAAAAGCTATTGAAAAAAGGGTATTATTAGCAGTGCAGATTTTGTAATGACATTTATTATTGCTCACAGTAACAAATAACAGTAATATATCGCTCTTAATTTTTTGCCATAGTCAAAGCTGTTCACCAGAGTATTTTTCCTTCTTTATTGTTCAAAAATAATTGAGACGAAAACACAGGAACACCACCACCAGCATAAGTCTCCTGTCATGATAATCAACTACAACACATCAGGGAGTAAAAGAAAGAAGCATGTTCTGAAAATAATGATTCTTATTGTCTGTCTTTAGTGTGGTAAAACAATGCCAAAAATAGCTGATGTTTATAAGACTGACCCGAGTGAGATATGCAATATTAGTGCCAACTAACTTTCAGACTATGCATTATGAAAAAAAAAAACAACAGAAATTACCATACAATATACCTCATAGTAACTGAAGTTATTTTTTTTTTGCAACATCAATAATTTGTACAATGCTTCAGGAAAAAAAAATAGTCTAGCAAAAGCAGAAAGACATTGACTACAAAGGACAGTTGAATCCAGTTGAGCATGCTTGTTAGTGGACAAGAATAACTGGTGAATTAAAACAAAAAGGAAAATCCTGGGGAAGAGTACTGATGTTAACTGTGAGCATAAAATTCCAGAAAGAGGAATAGGTAACTGAGGACATAGGTTCATGGTGAAGGCTTCACATTGGGCAAGAAACTATTATTCTCATATGTCAGTGAACAAAGAACTGGAAATGAATGTGCAGATACACTGAGTTGAGCAAGTGGATAGGAGTGAATGGTAAATGCTACCCTCTGTCATCTCAAGAAGAATGTTAACAGACACAGTTGAATAACAACTACATGCCAGGCTCCATGATTCAACTGCAAAGGCTGAGCCTTCTGCAAAAGCTGTTATGTGTCGAGAAGACAGTCAAGAATAACCTCAAAATAGAATTGTAGAAGAAATTCTATGTGATCAATAATACATAATCCTCCAATATCCAAAAATATATTGTCAGACTAAAGTAAATGCTTAAGGCATGTTTCTCAGGAAAAGGGAAACATAAAAAGAGATAGTATGTAGTGAGAGGTAATATACTCACACATTTCATAGGAAAACATATCAGAAATGTTTATACTCAAGAAAAGCTTGTGAAACTCGAAGTGTTGGCTACGCCTACCACTGAAAGAGCTTCTTTCTAGACAGTTTGAAATTCTGTGATTCTGCCATACTGCCATGTCCTAGAGAAGATCAGTGCCCTAGCTAAAGGTATTATCTGTCAGCTAAATATGCAGATACCCAATGACCTTTGAGATTATCTCAAGACAGCTGCCCAATAAAAATATACCACATAAAATGATCCAGTTAATTTTCTCTCAAATAATTTAATATCAAGAAATAAAGAGAACTGTGGAATAGCTACAATAGTTGAAACAAAATGTTTAGCCGTGGAGAGACAAAAGAAAAAGAAATAGAAACAGATCCAGGGATAGGCTGAATCATAAGAAAGCAGTGTCATTAAAGAAGAGGTCACCTCTTTTAAGCTGAAGATCTAATTCCAAGTCACCTGCCAGACCATGGGAGTAGTTAGCACTGCCATTATTTCCAAAATGACAATCTGTGCCATGAGGTGTGTGGGTGAGTGTAAACAATCACATAAGGAGGTTACCAATACAAAACTCCATCACATGGGATAATCTTCAGTACCTTCAGTGTAACTCGATACTATGGTTTATATCAGGAATCAAGGTCTTGATTGATCACCTGAATTACAAAGTGCAAGATGCCCAAGAAAGGCGAGGTTTGGACCCTATGCAAATTCTGGCTGCAGAGCAATTTCTTGCAACACGAAACTGACTAATGAGTTGTTTATACTTTTTGACCCAGTCCTTCCACATTATCTTATAAGAATATGAGCAGGCATTTGAAAACCTATAGTCATTTAAAGTATATTTATATTGGGGTGCCTGGGTGGCTTAGTTGGTTAAATGTCCAACTTCGGCTCAGGTCATGATCTCACAGTTCATGAGTTCCAGCCCTGCATGAAGCTCTGTGCTGACAGCTCAGAGCCTGGAGCCTGCTTCAGATTCTGTGTCTCCCTCTCTCTCTGCCCCTCTCCCACTCATGCTCTCTCTTTCTCTCTTTTTCTCTCTCTCTCTCAAAAATGAATAAACCTTAAAAAAATTCTAAAAATAAATAAAAAAAGAAAGTATATTTATATTAATAAAAATGATAAGTTGATTTTCAACAACTATGGGATGGTTAAATAAGTAACAATATAACGAAGTGATAAATTTTCCTAATATGTTAAATCAGGTTTCGGAAGCATACTCATTGAAAACGGTATCATGTTCACAATATAATAGTAAATGAAAATAATGAATATAATTTTATTACAATTTTGTAAATATATAGAGATAATAATAGAAAAACATTAATATTAATTAGTGGCAGCAAGTGCTGGAGTGGATAATAGGCAATTTATTTCTTTATTTCTTATGTGTTTCCTTAACATTCTGAAATGTACAGAACAAATTTGATAATTTTGAAGTACTACATAGAGTCACTTGGAACTAAAAATTAAAGTAAGAGAAGATCTTGTTTAACGTACATTTTTCCGATGCTGTGGAAATTACGTTCTCAAGTCCAACAGGAATATTAGTTCCTATCTCTCCTCATCTTAGGATAATGTATCTAAACCAAAGGATTGTTTTAGGATCTCCTCCCCAGTTCTGCTAAGTGAACAGCAGTCCATTCAGGGTAATCTTCATTCTTTCTTATGGAAATTTTTAACCGGTAAACAGAGATTTAACATGTAGGGTGTCAAAATACTCCCAAGGCATTAGTGTCCATTAAAGGTCAAAATGTTAGTAGACAAAGCACATTTTAACCACTGTTTCCATCAACATGAAGGGGGTAGCACTGTCTTCCACGTCAGCATCACCCCTTACGTGGTTAGCGCAATAACCTCCTACCTGGCTCCCTGCTTTGACGTTTGTCACCCTATTGTCTGTCTCAACATGACAACCAGAGTGATTCTTTTCAATTATAAGGGTTCATTCACTTCTCTACTCCAAACTCTGTCAACGTGTCCCATTTCACTGTCTCTTGAGTGCACTATGTGAACGCCTACATTGAGACCCTTGCCCTAGCTGTTCTCTCTACTGGGAATTCTCTTTAGCCAGGTATCTGCATGGCTGAGGCCTCATGTGCTTCTAGTTTTCTTTAAATTCTGTCTTCTCAATTAGGCCTTCAGTGATAACTATTTTGTAAATTTTAACCAGCCCCCACATCTCCTATACTCCTGATTCCAATTACCCTAATCCACCTTTCATTTTTCTAGAGTTTAATAAATTTTAATATTCAACATAACTCAATTATTTAGTATGTCTACTGTTGATGGTTTATCTCTACCTACTAGAATATAAATCCACAAAGGCAGTGATTTTTGTATGTTTTAATCACCAATGTATCCCAAGTATGTCAATGTATGCCTGGCACTTAGTAGCACTTAAGAAATATTTGATAAATGAAAGAGTAAATTCGTAAGTATATCTTTTCTTGATGCTCCAAATAAAAGAAAAAAATGTTAATTTATTCAACTAGAAATAATCAGGTATAGGTTTCTTAACAGTATATTTACAGCTTTTTAAAAAATGTGTTACCACTTAGGGGTGTCTGGGTGGCTTGGTTGTTTAAGCATCTGACTCTTGATTCCAGCTCAGGTCATGATCTTTGGTTTCCTGAGTTCCAATCCCACATCAAGCTCTGGGCTGGCAGCGCAAAGTCCTCTTGGGATTCTCTCTCTCTCTCCTTCTCTCTTTGCTTCTCCCCCACTTGCACTGTCTCTGTCTCTCTCAAAATAAATAAATAAACGTTATAAAAATGTGTTATCACTTAGCATTCAAGATTATCCTAATTAACCTGGAAATTCCATTCCAACTTTTTGGAAGAAATAATTGCTGTGGCAGAATCATCTGGATAACTCCAAAACCCTGTGCTCTCTTTGGTTATGGCTAAGAAAAAACTGTCCTGCCAGTGAATACATTCCTCTGTCATGTTACTAATACCGGTGGAATTTGAGTGAAAGTAATATGTATCACTTCCAAACTAAGATGGCTAAGTGACTACACTTATTTCCAAACCATCTCTTCACATGTTTGTCAGCTAGGAGTGAAGAACCCAAAGACACTAAAAGATAGTATGTGACAAGATAAAAGGTCCTAGATCCCTGAATCAGAGGAAAGCCACCGGTCATTAATACCTGAATTTGGATATCAGATGAATGAGGAATATATATTTATTGTGATAACTCATTGAAAATTGCAGATTTATTGTATAGTAGATGGCATGAACTTAAATGCAAAAAGAATTTAGTTAGGAGTAGAATGGCCATCACAAATTCATATATGATTACAACTATAGAATTCTTGATCTTATTATAGAACTGTGCAATTTAAGTGCCCAATCAGAAAAAAAAAAAAAAAAATCCCAGGATGAACCACTGCTGCTCAGTGATATTGTTAGAGTCAAATGCTTAAAAAAGCTGTTCATAAGAACAGACTTTTATATAGAAAGTCTGATTTTACAACCAAATTCATTTGGAATGTAAATATAAGGGAAAGAAATGTAATACATGACTTAAATGAGTGTGGTTCTTTGGAAGTCTGGGTAAAGGCTTCAGCCATGTTTAGTACACATGGAGGATTAGTAAAAGATTACATAAAGAAGTTATGTTATAAAAGAAGCTCTCGTTTATGACTTTGAAGATAGAATAGTACCATGTCACTCACAGTATCAGGAGAAAGTGATATGTCATCTCAAAAGTTAGTGACAGCAAAAAGTGAAAAAGATGTAATTTCAGTAATAAAGTATGTTTTCAATAGAAATGTTGCAATTATTGAGAAGAGGAGAAACTTCTCTTTATGATGAAATAATTTCAAAAGAGTGAAATTGGTGTGGAATGGCAGAAGTTTGTCACAGTGATCACTAGAAAAAAGAATGTGGATTTCAGTGACTTATTTGAGTGGGAAGAAGCAAAAAAAAGAAAAAAATAAATGAATGGAAATTTGCCTGTAGAACCAGAAGCAATTAAGGTCTTCTCAATTTCTTCAGTTTAAGGGAGTTAAAATTAAAGTTTTCATGAGGTAAAATATCTTCCATAGTACCCTTGAATTTTAATAAATGTAATAAAATAAGTGTATCTTCACAATATATTTTGTTTTCATTATTTGATCGTATCCCCAATGCACTCTGATTTCCTTAACAAATGGAACCTATTATGTCTTACTGTAATTATACGCTTACTTACGTCTCTCATTCTGAACTGTGACATCCTTCTGTGAACATAATAGATGCTTAGTTTACATTTTAAAAATAAATTAATAAATGAATAGAAGGTCATATGGTGGATGAGCATCTTCCAGAACATGTGCAAAAAGAACTTATGGCAGATATTATTCTCAGATACAAAGAGAATTCATAAACTCATTTTTCAGATTCTAATCTGGGCCCCTTCAGTTTCTGAGTTTCAAAGTTTCAAAAGAAAGGGCAGAGGTACCCCCACCTACCAAAAGTATGAACGTTTTTTCTCGACATTATCTTTCTGCTGAAGAGAAGAAACTCCTAACCTTTTGTAGAGGAATGTACTATAAGCAGAGGGATAAATTTGAATAAAGACTTGGAGATGTCGCAACTATTTATAATTTAAGAAGTTGGAAAATAGAAAATTACATAGTAACAAAGTACTGCTTTGGAAACATCTATAGATCAAAAATTAGAAAATGTGAGTTCTAGATCATATTGCACCAGGTAATTATAATGACATTTCACCATTTAGAGCTCATATGTTTTAAAAAAATGAAAAAAGAACCAGCAAACATTCTGCCATAGTAATTTTCAGATAATTAACCTGATAACAATGATAAGTTTGTTTTATGTTCTAGGTCTCATGAAAAACTCTTCACTCCATTATTTAATCTAGCTCTGAATAGTAACTAAGTTTTATTATACCCACTATTTTATAACTATGGAAACTGAAGCTAACCAAAATAAGTAACTAGCCAAGGGCAATGTTACTAGCACTGCTAGTGCTGGATGAAGTTTTGAACTCAGGTCTCTGACAATCAGACCCTGAGCTCTTAACCACTATTGCTTCTCTAATGCTAAATAAAAAATATATGTGAAAATGTTCTTTCTCAACATATATGCCCATGATAGCCACATTCAAATCACCATAGATAATTACATGCTATTTAGATACTCATTTTTCTACTTAAACTGTTTCCATGACCTCCATCTGTAATATCTACCTATATAGACAAATGCTATTAATCATTCAAGGCTTATGGCAAATACAATCTCCTTTATGAAGTCATCTCAGTTCACAAAGCCTACGAAAAACTTATCTTAAACAGTCACTACTAACACTTTAAAAAATAAACCTCTATAAAAGTAGTGCCTCTTTGGCTAAGAGATTTTAGCCAAATAGATTTCTATCCGGTAAGAATGTGATTGCATAGAGGTCAGGAAAGGTGTCATGGGCATCTTTTTCTCTTGTTACAGCTTTGTTGAGGTATATATAATTGACAAATGAAAATTATATATATTATATTTACAACATGATGTTTTGATATAGGCATACATTGTGAAATGATTACCACTATCAAGCTACTTAACATATCTGTTACCTTAGTTACATTGTGTGTGTGTGTGTGTGTGTGTGTGTGTGTGTGTGTGATGAGAACAGATAACATCTACTCTTAGTGAATTTCAAGTATACATTATTAACTATAGTCACCAAGCTGTACATTAGACCACCAGAACTTATTCAATCTACATAACTGAAGATTTGTATGCTTGGACCAACATCTCCCCATTTCTCACTCCTCCCAACCCCTGGCAACCAACCACCATTCTACTCTCTGCTTTTATGGACTTGATTATTTTAGACTAGACATAATAGTGAGATCATGTAGTATTTGTCTTTCAGTGACTAGATTTTATCACTTAGCAAAATGCTCTTTGAGTTCATCCATGTTGTCACAAATAGTAGGATTTCCTTCTTTTTAAAGGCTGAATAATGTTCCATTATGTGCACATGTGTGTATATATATATATATATATATACACACACACACACTATGTAGGTAATTATGTATATTATTATATACACAATGGAATATATATATGTGTATATATATATATATATATATGACACTTTTTAAAAGTGTTATTAGTGATTATTTAGGAAGATAAGTTTTTTAGGCTTTGTGAAACAAAATGGCTTCATAAAGGAGATTGTATTTGCCATAAGTCTTGAATGATTAATACTATATATATATGTTCATCTGTTCACAATGCTTAGGTTGTTTCCATATCTTACCTATTTTGAATAATGCTTCAGTGAACAAAGCAGTGCAGATATAACTTCAAAATACTGGTTTCACTTCATTTGGATATATAGCCAAAAGTGAGTTGCTGGATCATGTGGTAGTTCTATTTGTAATTTTTTGAGGAAACTGCATACTATTTCCATAATGGCTGTACCAATTCCCACCAATACTTTACAAAAGTTCTTAATTATCTTTTTCATTATATGGAACTTTGTTCATAGTACATAGGTGGGCAATAAATGATTATGGTATTGAATAATTTTGAAAAATCATAATTCCTGAGTAAACAAAAGATTTTGTCAGTAGTCATATGTTTATTGATGATTTAAACTATTCCTAGAATTAAGAATTTTAAAAATATATTTTGTGTTTATCCTATAAAATGAAGTATGTGTTATTTCCATTTTGCCATGGTGAAAAAGAAATTCTGATGAAAACTTCCTCAATAAGACTATCAATTTACAATCTAAGTATTAGGACAAAAAAAATCACTGCTCCATATCCTAGTTTAGGGTCAATTAAAAGAAAATTCTTAAATTATTGAAGAATTTTTTTTTTAATGCCCAGTCTGCTAAAGCTAGGAAAATTGACTTCACAGCTGGCTGGCTGGTTCATTCGGCAAGAAATCGGTCAATTTTCAAAGACCTGAAAAAATACATTTATACAGTGCCAAGAATCATAAAATTGCTTAGCCAACTGGGAGTTAAGGAACGCAGGCAATTAGAGTAACTTGGAGAAACAAGAACAAATCATACCCTCACGGACTCTCTAAACTAATACTATGTTGAACACTTGGACCCATTTTGCTGAATTTTCTATTGTAAACTTTCCTTTTTGTTATAAACATTTAGTCTTAAAACTCTTCATAGTTTATAGCCTTCTCTGCAGTCATCTGTTCTTGATTTCTTTTCCATGTTTTGCCAAGCTAGCTCACCTTTGTGGCATACATGTTTCCTTTGTTTTTTGCCTTTAAGGGAATGGAATGCTTGGTGTTTGTCTAGGATATTATGACTACAATGTAGGATGTGCCTCCAACCAGTTGAGGTGCAACATAAAATGTCTCCTGCTCTGTCTTGCTGGAAAGTTGAGAGGAAGTTTGCCATTTATAGTGTTTAATATATTTCCTGTAAATGTGTAGGAAATGCTTGTTTGAAGTTTTGAAGCAAACTACCTTGATGTTCACAGAGATGAGATAAACTATTTGATGAAAGAAATCATATTCAAGAAAGAATCCTAAGAGAGGAAGGCGGCCTCTTTATTTACATGAAGATCAAAGAAGCTTCACATGAATTGAGACTACATATTTTCCCCCCTGTGTGATTTGGAAAGAATAATGTACGTGGCTGAAAGAAAAAAGTGGTAAGTCTTTAATGACTGTCTTTTGGTTTTATGTATAAAAAAAAATTACTAAGCAAACTAAAGTAGCATACTTGTAAAATTTGGGAGTTTTTCTTCAGAGAATACTCTGTATTTTCCTTACTGATCACTATTAATTATAAGTTAATTTAATAAACTTAATAAATTAACTAAATTAATTAAATTTAGAGTATGTTAAATAGATTAAAACTATAATTAAATATATTAAAATCACTGATATTATGCTTTTTAGTTTTTATGAAATAACCAACAATTGGGCTTAAATGAACAAAAGAAAGCTATGCTTAACAAATAAATGCTATCAATGATTAAAGACCTTTATAATCAAAGCCAGTAGAGTATGGTGCAGATGCCAGGATAATTTAATACAACAAACAGAATTCCTCTAAATACCCAACACCATAATGATTTGCTGCCTAATATAATATTTTTTTCTCTATAAAAGAATGGATGTTGCCCCCAAATGAGAAACTTAAGAGTGATGTTTCATGTGAGGGAAAACCACACGTTCTTAAATCATTAGCTTTTCCTTCTGTTGTGTAACCTACCTTTTTCTCCCTTATAGGGTTGACTGAGCATTAAAGAATAGGAAGGAAGGCAAAAATGCAATCAACTTCAAAAATCACTTTGGTACAGCATGGCAACGTGCATCCAATTAAAACATAATAATTATGTTTCCTTTAGTGCCTTTTCATCAAGGATTTCAAAGTCAAATTTATAATTCCTCAATTGTGCTTTGGACATCTCAAATTCTGATTGCTGGCGAGTCTTCCCTCCTTCCCCCTTCCTAATCTGCACTGAAAGTTCTAACTGAATTTATGGACGATCATTCTGCTTTCAAATTGTAAGACTTGGGTTCTCCTTCATCTTCTTCTGCCTTTGTTCAGCTAGCTGAGTGACTAAATATGGCTAATTGTGGTTTTATTTCTTGTTGTTTGAGAGACAGAGAGTGCAGGAGACATGGAGAGAGAGAGAGAGAGAGAGAGAGAGAGAGAGAGAGAATCCCAAGCAGGCTCTGCATTGTCAGCATGGAGCTGGATGCGGGACTGGAACTCACAAACTGTGAGATCATGACCTCAGCGGAAATCAAGAGTAAGACACTTAACCAACTGAGTCACCCAGGTACGTCTCTGGGTAGTTTGTAAGCAGAAGTTGGTCAATTTAAAAATGTTAAAAATTTGAATTATAGGCATTTAAAAATTAATGAACTTTTATGACTTTCAGGCATAAGCTTAGCTTGAAGTGCACTACCAAAATTTTGCCTTCACAAGCAAATGGTCATAAGCAAGGAACATAAGTTAAGCATGCAGATTAGTGCTTTTAGGGCTATTATAAACAGTGGTATCTCTGAATAGATTATCTGTAAATATGTGCCAACCCTTCATAGCTCAAGTATTTCTTCAATGTACTGAAAACAAAAACAAAAACAAAAACAAACATGGATGAGGCACCTGGGTGTCTCAGTCGGGTTAAGCATCCAACTTCGGCTCAGGTCACGATCTCAGGGTTCGTTAGTACGGGCCCCGCATCAGGTTCTGTACTGACAGCTCAGAGACTGGAGCCTTTTTCAGATTCTGTGTCTCCCTCTCTCTCTCTGCCTTTTCCCCACTCACACTCTGTCTCTGTCTCTCAAAAATAAAAATAAAAACGTTGAAAAAAACCCCATTGATATATGAAGTTGTATTTGGCATAAGCACTGGACACATTATCAAATTACAAATTAATTTAAGCTAACTAAGAAAATTTTACCAAATAATGTAGCCTTCTTCTGTATTGTGCTACCTATGATCTTTAATTTTTCAACACGCCTTTTCTGGACTTCCATGACTAAATTTATTGCTCTGTCTTTAAAAAGCAACAATTATCCATATATATATATATATATATATATATTTTTTTTTTTTTCTTCCTTTGAAACAGAATGTTTGCTTACTAATTTTGTTATGCCATTTTATTTGTGAGTCTTGATTTTCAACTTCTCTGATACTTCTTTTTTTTTCTTGAAATTCCTTTACATAATTCAAATATTCGAAAAGCTTGCCTTGAACTAAATTAGAATCTTTTAAACCATAGTTTTGTTTTTTTTAACGTTTGTTTATTATTGAGAGACAGAGAATGAACAGGGGAGGGACAGAGAGAGGGGAGACACAGAATCTGAAACAAGCTCCAGGTTCTGAGCTGTCAGCACAGAGCCCTGTGCGGGGCTTGAACCCACAAACCGCGAGATAATGACCTGAGCCGAAGTCAGACGCTTAACCAGTTAGGCCACCCAGGCGCCCCTAAACCATAGTTTGAAAAGAACTAAATGCAAAGCCCAAAATTATCTAAAGTCTAATTCCAAACCTATCATTAACTATCCATATATCATTTAGCAATCCAGATAAATGTAGTCTTTATTTTTAAAACAAAGTGAATGACCTTAATATGCCTTTAAATATTAAATACCATACAGTTGAAAGTTATGGCTTAATGTCACGTGTCCTGAAGTTCCTGATATCTCAGTAAACAACAACAGTAGTACAGTACGCATTGAAGGCCATGAGTTAATAGGAAGAAAACCAAGAAATGCTCCTTTTATTTATTCTTACATTTATATAATTTTTACCTGTCCATTTCTCTATTATTTGATTGCTTATAACAACTTATGAGATAGAGAGGAAAGCTATTATTAGCCCCATTTAGGAGATAAAGGCAAGAAATTTAAAAGAGATCAAGCATTTGTTAGAAAATTCTAGAGCTAGTGAGAGAGGCAGAATGAAATCTACGGAAGATGTTCCTGTTGTTACATATTGATTAGTGTGCACTATTCTTGAATGACATTCTTTAGGCCTCTCTTCCTAAACCACATAATACTGTCCCACTGTGAAACAGGCATTACAATTTTGTATTTACTTCTAATGTATCTCAAAGGGAACCTTGTTTAATGATATAACATTTGTAAATCTCTTTGAATAAAGAAATCATTTAAATGCAAAGTACTCCTGAACATTATCCCCTTTACTCTCCCACTGGGTACATAAAAATCAAATAGGGCTGACTGTGATCTTTGAGGAACATAAAAGTGTCATAAATTGACTCTTTGCACCTTGCTGCACCACCCGCTGGAGAAACCATGCACCTCAGGCAGATCTCTAAGTGAGGTTATGATACCCAGGACACAAGCCCTCCAGAGAACGTAGCAGGGGAAATTGACAAGCTGCAAAACTGTTCTTAAACTTGCACTTAGTCTCAAATCAGCAGGCATTGGGAATTAGTTTCTCACACAGCTCAGGCAAACTCACGGACAGAGATCAGACTTGCACAGGAGGGGAAACCACGTTTCTCGGAATCAAAAATGATGCTGCAAGACTGAGAAAAAGAATTCTGCACAATTTCACCCCTCCTGCTGCTCCTGGCCATTGTATGCCCTTCCTCTTCCTTTTTTTCCTTTACTTTCTCTTGCCACTTTCAACATAGGCCTTTAATATGGTGTTCAAATAATCTAATATTGGTGTCCTAACTTTCTTTCCTTAATAAACTAAATTTCCCCCAATCCAACTCCCATTAATCCATTAATGTTCCCCCTTACGTATCCAGTATAACCCCCAAACTTCAGGTTAGGGTATAAGGACATTCACAAGCAGTGAATGACTTTCCTCTTTCACCCTGGCTGTTGTTTTTATTGCCCTTGGCTTATTAATGTTTCTAATGGATTGCTTATGCTTCTTCCGTATTTATCTCCTCTCTGTCTACATACCAAATCTACAATACCTTGCTTAAACACACCCTTCATAGAATTACAATCTTTAAATTATCGCTGTAAAATGTATGTGCAGTGAAAGGCACAAGTATTGAAAAGCTCAGTGAGTTTTGAAAAATGTATGCATCCTGTAAACAACCCCCAAATAGGATCCAGAGCATTCCACCAACCCAGAAAGTTCTCATTCACTGAATCCCCAGAACCCCATAGGTTAACACTATTCTGATTTTTATTTCCACAAATAATTTTTTCCTGATAAACAACTTCATAAAAATGAAGTCACATAGCATGAATTGTTTTCTGGGTTTTTTTTGTTGTTGTTGTTCCTTTGCAATTCCATATAAATTCTAGATATCATTTATAAGGTTATCAGGTTAAGGAAATTTTCATCTATTTTTGGTTTGTGGAGGGCATTTATCATAACTTCACTTTAAATTTTGTTAAATGTTTTTTCTGTGTCTGTGGAGATGATGACTTGGTTTCCCTCCATTCTTCTGTTAATTTTTTTTATCAATTTTTTTAAATATTAAACCAACTTCACAATTATGGGACAAGCCCAATTTTATTTTATTGTATTATCCTTCTTATGTATTGTTGGATTTGATTACCTAAAAGTTTTTAAATTCTTATATAAAATCCATAAATGATCCATGTATTTTTTTCTTGTATTGTCTTTCTCCAGTTTGGTATAATAGTGATGCTAGGCTCCTAAAGTCAGTTGGGAAGTGTCTCTTCTGTCTTCCTCAATTTACTAAAAGAGATTGTGTAAGACTGATATAATTTCTTCCTTAAACATTTGATAAAAATCACCAGCACTGTGTCTTATTGGCTTAGAGTTTTCTTTGTGGGAAGGTTTTTAATTATCACTTCATTTTCTTTAAACAGATATAGGGCAATCGTATATTATTTATTCTTGAGTCAGTTCTGAAAATTTTTTATTTTCAAAATTGTTATAATTGCATCTAAGCTAGTTAATTTATTAGCATAAAGTTGTTTATCACACACATTCCCTCATACTCATTTTGCTGTCTTTATGAACGCTGGAGGGCTGTCTCTTTAATTTTGATATTGGCAATCTGTTTTGTCTCTTTTTATTGATCAGTCTAGCTAGACCTTAAACAATTACATTTTTTTAAAAAAACCCACAATTTTTGATTTTGCTCATTGTTGTCACTGATTTACCACTCTTACCAATATTGTTTCCTTCATATATAAATTTGGGTTTAATTTGCACCTCTTTTTTTAGCTTCTTAAATGGAAACTTAGGTCTGGATTTTGAACCTTTCTTCTTATCCCATGTAAACATTTAAAGTATAATTTTCTTTCTAAAATGTTTTTTAACTGTAATTCATAGGTTATATATACATAATTTATAACTACATGACAACTATATATTATATATATAATACATATAAAATATATTTTGTATTTAATTTACATAAAGTTCAAAATATTTTAAAGTTTTCCCTGTGAGTTCTCATTATATCTTAGATGGTTTTTAAGTATTTGATGTCTAGTTGATCTATGTTTTCTTTTGTTGCTTGTGTTTTTGGGTGTCTTATCCATGAATTCATTGCCAATTCTAAAACAATTGTTTCTATGTTTTAATCAGTGGACTTCAAGTAAAGCAGATTGCCCTTTAGTATGTGGGTGGTATTCATCCAATTAGTTCAATATTTGAATATAACAGAAATTCTGGATGACCTTGAGCAAGAGACAGTTTTCCAGAAGACTGTCTCTGAACTTCATCTGCAACATCAGGTCTTCCTGGTTCTCAGAGCAGCCTCCATCCTTCAGACACAAACGGGAACATTAGCTCTTCTGGGTCTCAGCCTACTGGCCCATCCTATAGATTTTGAATTCTTTTTTTCAATGTTTATTTATTTTTGAGAGAGAGACAGAGTGTGAGTGGGGGAGGAGCAGAGAGAGAGAGAGACACAGAGTGCAAAGCCGGCTCCAGGCTCCGAGCTGTCAGCACAGAGCCCAATGTGGGGCTCGAACTCACGAACTGTGAGATCATGACCTCCATCCTGTAGATTTTGAATTTGCTAGCCTCCATAATCATGCAAGCCAATTCCTTATAATAAACCTCTATACACACACACACACACACACACACACACACATCCTATTGGTTCTGTTTCTCTGTAGATCCCTGACTAATACAGGTTTGGTACAAGGGTTGTTCTAGAAGAACAGAACTTTAGGGATGAGTTTTCTGAATTGATTCTGGGGCTTCCAGAATGGCTGTCTAATTTGATTAGATGTAAACATACTAATGACTCTATTTCCAGTAGTAAATAGAGCTCTGATAGTCCATGGCATGATTTGGCAAAAGAGATAAGCTTTTGCTTATCACAGCTGGACACTCCTAATCAAACACTTACAAGAAGCAAGGATCTGGGTGACAGTGTATTTGACTTTTGAATATTTTTGTCAACCTAACTAATAAAATGAGACTGGTTGGTTACTCCTAATGTTTCTGGGTAAAGTGGGTAAGGAAAAGGATGCACTCAAGAATTAGAATTCCCAGATCAAGCACCCATAAATGACCTAAAATCTTCCATGTGTAGCCTGCGAAAAGACTTATCACCTGTAACCACAGGGCCAAGATTGCTGAAAACCAAATCCAAAGTTTCAACCTATAGGTATCTGAGTTACAACCCAATTTGAATTCTCAGCCTCACAGGGTATCTACTTTTATAAAGTGAGGGCACTGATAGGGAAGGAATGGGGTCGTCAAAGTTGAAATTGGGATGTGTAAAAAGAACCTGATGAAGCTAGGGACATTGAGCCCATAAAATGTCGATGAGTCTTTGCCAGTAGAAGTAGGCTCATTGGAGGGAATTAACACTGCATTGCCTGAGGAAACTGTAATGGCTTCCTCTGAAGCAGTTGCCTTGCAAAAGAATGCTGATTCTCCTTAAAACTCATTTCCACTACCTGTCTTTGCTACTGGACTTACAACTGGATTTGAGTCCCAGGAGGGCCCTTAGGTGAAGAACAATGTGTGACCTATGAAGAGGTGTGCTACACTCCAAAATGATAACTTGAATTTTCTAATTCATACAAACATAAATTCAGAGAATATGTCTAGGAATGAATATTAAGGGAGGGCAATAATGTTGGCAGAAAAAATTTCAATCAGGCTCAATTTATGGATATGAGCTCACTAAGCAGGGATTCTTTATTTAATGTTACAGCTCAGGGAATTACAAAAGGCTCTAATTGTTCTATAGGTCTGGCTGAAATATGAAACAAAAGATAGCCCATAGTAAATGAGTTAGAAATGCCAGAACTGCCTTGGTTTACTGTCAAGAATGGGATTCAAAGATGCAGGGAGATTGGAAAGTCAGAGTAGATTGGTCACTGAAGACCTACCCACCCACCCTGAGAGGATACAGAAGACACACATTTCACCATGACTATAAAAAACAAATTTTAAGCATCCCTACAAGGGCTCTTCCCTGTAGGCCAGATCTCACATGGCAACTGTGTTCACTGAATTCAGAAACTTAAATGCAATGGAAGTAGTAATTGGATCCCAGGGTAGCAGGGGCCAAGTGGTGGCACTCAACAGCTAATGTCATGGTAGGTGTAGCTACTGTAATGGGATAGCAGAGTCAAAGTAGCAATCAAAATAGTATGACTCAGGCAGATTTATCACATTGGCTAGTTGATCAGGTTGTTCCCTGAAGTAAAATAGCAAGGAAATCTACTACATTTTTACTTGATCTGTATAAGTAAAAGAGTTCTAGGTTAAGAGAAGAGAAGTTTAACACGATTCGCAAAAACAGAGTCATGGCCTCATTAATTCATTCCCAGACATGAGCCAATTTACAGATGCAGAACACCTTGAATGAACAGGTCCCCTTGAGGAAGGTCCCTGGTACATTGACAAAAATTTATCCTGTTAATTCTTCTCCCAGCCTTTCCCAAAACAACCTGTGTCCTTTTACCAGGGTAAATGTGCATTGGAAAAAAAGAAATAATTAGACATTACAGGAACTACTAGACACTGGCTCCAAACTGATACTAATTCCTTGAGATCCCAAATGTCACTATGGTTGACCAGGCAGAGACAGGGCTTAGAGTGGTCAGATGATCAATGGGGTTTCAGCTAAAGTCTGCTTCACAGTGAACTCAGTGGGTGTCCAGCCATCTCCTGTGGTTATTGTCCCTATTCCAAAATAAATAATTGGAATAGACACACTCACCAGTTGGCAGAACCCAAATATTTGTTCCTTGACCTGTGGAGTGAGGACCACTTTGTTGAGAAATACCAAGTGGAAGCCATTAAAACTGCCTTTACTTAGGTTACTAGAAAACTAAAAGCAATACCTCATTCCTGGAGGGATTGCAGACCATAGTGCCACCATTAAGGACTTGAAAGATGAGGGAGTAGTAATTTTAACCACATCCCCATTCAACTTGCCTATCTGACGCATGTAGAATACAGATAAATCTTGGAGAATGACAGTGGATTATCATAAGCATAATTAGTTTGTGACTCCATTTGTAGCTGCTATCCCAGATGTGGTTTTGTTTCTTGAGCAAATTAACACGTCCCCTCGTAACTGATACACAACTATTGATCTGGCAAATGCTTTTTTCTCCATCCCTGTTAATTGAGACCACCAGAAAGAGTTTGCTATTAAATGGCAAGGTCAAGGATATACCTCCACTCTCCTACCTGAGGAGTAGTACTGTACAGTACAGTACTGTACTGGTCTGCTAAAGCTGGCATTAAAATATATGTACCTATCTATAGCTATATCATCTATATCTGTATCTATATCTATATCATCTATATCTATATCTATATCTATATCTATATCTATATCTATACCTCAGACTGGGTGGCTTAAACAATGCAAGTGTATTTTCTCATGGTTCTGGGGGGTGGGAGTCAAGTTTCCAGAAGGTTTGGTTGCTCTAAAGAACTATCTCCCTGGCTTGCAAATGGCTGCCACCTCACTATGACCTCACATGGCCCTTCTCCAGTGTTTGTGCATCTCCAGTATCTCTCTCGCCATCTTATAAGAATGCCAGTTCTATTGGCTAAGAACCTCACCCTTAGGACATTGTTTAATCTTAATAACTGCATTAAAGGCTGTATCTCCAAACACAATCATGTTGGAGGTTAGAACTTCAACATAGGATTTTAGGGGACAGAATTCAGTCTATAACACCAGTTCTTTAGTCCTATGTCAAAATTTAGTTCAGAGGGGTCTTGAATATCTTTCCCTTCCATAAGATATCACTTCGGTCCATAACATTGGACTTAGTATGGGAGAAGTAGCAACTACTCTAAACTTATTGGAAAGATATTTACTTGTTGAGGGTTGGAGGAAAAAAAAAAACTTTGGGGCCTTATAGCTCAGTAAAATATCTAGGAGTCCAGTGCTGTGGGGCATGTGAAGATATATTTTTTAAGGTGAAGAATAATTTATTGTGTCTGACCCCTCTACAATCAAAAGAGAGGCATAACATTTAATGGACCTCTTTTGATTTTTGAGGCAACATATTCCTTATATGGGTGCGTTACTCAGCCCTATTTACCTAAGTGGCCCATAAAGCTGCTAGTTTTAAGTGGGGCCCAGAAAAATGGAGGGCTCTGTAATAAGTCCTGACTGCTATGTGTGTAGTTCTACCACTTGGGCCACATAATCCAGCTGATCCAATGGTGCTTAAAGAGTCAATGACAGATAGGGATGCTGTTTGAAGCCAGGTCCCTGCACATGAATCAGAGAGAAAACCTTCAGAATTTTGAAGCAAAACCCTGCCACTACCCTCCTTTTGAGATTTAGTGTTTGACTTCCTACTGGGCCTTAGTGGAGACTGAATACTTAACCATGGGCCATCAAGTTGACACATGACCTGAGCTTCCCATCATGAACTTAATGCATCTGACCTGTCAATCCATAAAGTTGGACATGTGCGGCAGCCCTCTGCCATCACGTGGAAGTGGTATATACGAGATCAGGCACAAACAGAGTAGATTATAACCAGAGTCCTGGAGATAAAAAGACCTGTTAGGATCAACTATTAGTATTCAACAGCCTAAGAGTAAAGAGACTGATAACAGTTGAGAGTGAAAAAAAGAGATAAGAGTGAGGGTTATGAGTGTATAAATGGTTGCTGAAAATATATGAGTGGAATCAGATTCTCTACAGATATTTAACAGGTAAAAGAAAAAAGTCCCAAGGATAAAACCTGGAGAAAAAACAAAATTATTTATAGAGACATTGGGATATAATGGATGAGGAAAAGGACATAAAAAATACAAGAAACAGTTATATGAATAGGTATTTAAAATCACTGGAGATGAGGGGAAAAATCACATTTAAACAATAAACTACTACTCATTATCTATCAGATTTTCAAAAATTATAAAGTCGAATAAGGAATAGTGATGGTTGCCATACAGAAAATCAGGTGCTGTGCTCTTGTGTGCTGATTAAAAGTATAGACTTTATGGTGCCTGCATGGCTCAGTCGGTTGAGTCAACTTCAGCTCAGGTACTGATCTCAAGGTTCTTGAGTTTGAGTCCCACGTCAGGCCTGCTTGATCAGCGCAGGGCCTGCTTTGGATCCTCTGTCTCCCTCCCTGCCCCTCCCCCACTTGCACTCTCTCCCTGTCTCTCAAAACTAAATAAACATTAAAAAGAAAAGTCTAGACTCTTGTGGTCATTTTGCAGAGTAATTTCCATCTTTACTCAGTTCAAGTATGTGTTTATAATTCAGTAATTCCAACCCTGAGTTTACATTCCAGAGAAATGCTTGCCTGATACTTACGGGACAAGTAGAGGATACTTAGCAAATTGTTCTCTGTAAAAGTGAGGGGTTAGAAACAAACTAAGAGCTAACATTTGAGGTAATGGATAGCATGGGAAGTGCACAGCATGCGTGGCAGATGTATTACTGTTAAAATACTCACGGTACTCATAAGATCCTTCTCACTGGGCCAATCCTGTGAAAATATTATATTTCCTACCCAATCCTTGTCACACTTAGAAACGTTACTTATGAAGTATGAGTGGAAACGACAGGTACCCCCTCTAAGCAGAAACTTTAGGCCCAGAGTATGAGTCTTCTGTGTCTCTTTGTATTCTGTCATAAGGATGGCTTTATTGTAGATAGGAGCTCTTCCTTTACCAAGATTCTGGTATGAAGAGGATATAGAACAGAGACACAGACAACATGTAATGCAAATAAGAACTAAAGTTTTGTTTTTATAATTCACTAGAATTCAGGTGATTTTTTTTCTTGTATGCAACATCTCAAAAGCTGTTACTTTGTGGAATGCCACATAGTAGTTAGAAGAAACTCATGTTTGGATCAGAAGTAATTAGCGGCGTTGAAAGAAAGAAATACAGTGTAAGGTCTCTAACACAATACTAATTAAGTAAATTTAAAATATAACAAATAATTCAAGCTAATATTTGAAAAAAATACATACAAATTCAAGGAAACATGAAATATATTAGAACATTTGGCTATGGAAGCTAAAGAGAATATGAATGGGGAATAGAGATAAAAATATATAAAATAATAAATGAGTATTAACCTACATTTGAGCATGCTCACATGCATTATAGATAAATCCCTCAAAGGAAACAAAAATATTTTAAATGTGGGTAGTGATGAAAGGAATGTAATTAACTCAGCCCTTTGTACCTAAGGACCCCAAAAAGAAACAAACAAAAATATTAAAGAGAGGGAAAGAAAATTGGGAAAAAAAACACACAAATTTTAGGGACGTTTATAGGGGAGAATGTTTCACCAAGCAGGCAGAAATTTAACAATACTAAATGCCATAGAAAGTCAAAGAAGGTAAGAATTCACAAGCACAACTATACTCAAACAAACAAAAAAGTTCACAAGTGACTATTTGTTTTGCTTGTTACAAAGTCACTAATGCAATTGTACGTTTCTATAATTGTAGGTAGTATGAAAGCATGGGGATGACTTAGAATGGAAATTTGAAAGCATTTTGTCAGAGAACTGTGTAATTGTATCCATCCCTCTCTCCTAAACTTTTGCACCAAAGAGGATTTGACAGCTTTAATTGTATGGTTAAGCTGGAAAAAAAAAATTTCTTCCCATGGTTTTGTGGTGACGGGACCTTAGAAGTCTTGGCCAAAGTCTCTTTGGCATTCCACAAAAGTTGTCGGATGACTTTCTGTCTACTCTTCGAGAAATTATGGTTGTCTCATTCCAGAACACATAATACATACTTATTTAAAATCATTTTTTTAGTGTTTATTTATTTTTGAGAGAGAGAGAGAGAGAGAGAGAGAGAGAATCTGAAATGGGCTCCAGGCTCTGAGGTGTCAGCACAGAGCCTTACGTGGGCCTTGAACTCTGAATGACAAGATCATAACCTGAGCGGAAGCCGGACACTTAACTGACTCATCCACCCAGGCACCCCTATATATAGTTACTTTTAAATAAGCTCTTGTAGCCTTGCTGTGATTTTTATTTACTGAGCCCATTGGAATAGTCTTTGTGAGCTCAGTGCAGAAGTAGGTGCTTAACAGGTATGGGCTGTCTTCAACTCCATTGTATTCTGCAGGTGTATACTCTGTCCTTGGCAGAATACTGGAGGACATAAGCCTTTGCACAGCAACGCATGTAGCTTTTCTCAAAAGAATCGAATTTGTGGCAAAATAGGATATTGTTCTTTAGCTTATCCTCGTGATCCAAGTATTTGATGCTTACATTATTCTACGATTTTTATGACCTTAGAGTTTCCTGATATGAAACATACTTTTCTCTCCTTCTCGTGCTTATTTTATTGAAAAGATGTTGGGGAGTTTGGGATAAGGCAGTAGAATATTAATTTCTCAAAGAAAGCAATTTTAGTTTCAAATTCCCAGTAAAGAAAATGCATGAGAGTATGGAAAGATAAGAAAATAATACAGAAATTAAAGGAGATAATTATTTTTAAAATCAGAATCAGAAAAATTAAAATTTTAAATAATAAAAGATATTATTGTATGGGTATAGGTTGAAAGATATAGGCATTTAAGTCTTATCCTCAAATCACTTCCACCTCTAACAAGATTCCCCCAAGATGCATTATATTCTATGTAAATTAGTTTGAGTTCATGATAAAACAAAATCTTCCTAAAGTATGATCCAAAGAACAATAGTCCTAAAAGGTGTCCTTTGAAATAAGAAGGGAAAATTCTGCCTACCATATTATCTTGGAGAGTCCCCAGTCACATTGGTATATTAAAAATGCTAAGACTAAGTTAAAGAAACTTGTTTAACTAGACTTAATACATTTTTTCCAAATTTATTTGAGCCCATAGTTTTTTCCATAGAACTATTAATATGTCCTAGAACTAAACTTTTTGGATCATGCTTTAGTAAATATGACAAAGGTATTTGAATGTTAAACACTTTAAATTTGATGAATACAGTGTTCAATAGATAATATTCCTTCAGTAAATATTCATTGTAAATTTAAAGGCAATGAATGTACATTATTTTAGTTGATTATCTAAATACTACCTTAAGATAATCAGGATGCATGTTATCATTCCTGGTGAACAGAAGAGAAAATGAAACTTAGTAGGATAAGTAAATTCCCAAAAGTCACACATTTGATTGACTAACCAAATTGGAATTAAGGGAGATTTTTTTTCTTTTCAATCATTGTTTTTTGGGGGCATTAGAGTCAGTTTATTTATTTATTTATTTATTTATTTATTTATTTTTAAAGTTTTAGTTCTTTATTTTGAGAGGGGGGTCAGGGGCAGAGAGAGAGGGAGAGAAAGAATCTCAAGCATGCTCTGAGCTGTCTGCACAGAGCCTGACATGGGGATAAATCCCACCAATCATGAGATCATGACCTGAGCTGATATCAATAGTCTGATGAGTAACCGACTGAGCCATCCAGGCACCCCACATTAGTGTCAATTTATTAGACAAATATTTTATTTATTTAATAGCTATCTCTTACTCTACCATAAAAGTCATCCCCTGGAAGAATTTCAAAAGCAAATATTATGCTATATCAATGCATAATAGTAATCAAAGAGAGTTAACAATCAAATTTTGGTCCAACACCCTAATTTATAGAGGTGGTATCAGAAAGGATTCACCAGATAAGATTAAGGTAATATTCTAAATTAAGAAAAAGGCAAAATATGTTTTAACTGTTGTTTCCTTTTTAACTTAGACTTTCAAAAGAAGTCAAATACCATAATCATGCCATTCATCTTTGTATAAGACATAATGAGGCCAGAATATACTATTTTGCTTGAGCGGTAAAAATGACACTCTGAATTCTTTCAAATATTAATAAATATTATAATATATTCTAAAATTCCCAGCAGCCTAAAATGACCTATACGTTGACATAAATTCTATAAAATTCTGCAGTCCTTCTGGTTCCTACACCCTGCAGCGACCACACTTTCTAGAAATGAGCTCTAACTCATAAGATTAGCAAATAGGTAGTGAAAGCAGCGGGAACAATCTTCTCAGACATGCGTTCATGACAGTGCTGACAAGCCAGTGCCCAGGAAAGGCAGCATATCTCGCTTCCTGCAGAAAAGCACATGGGTTGGCCATCGCTTTAGGAATTTTTAAAAAATTTTTTTTTTTTAACGTTTATTTTATTTTTGAGACAGAGAGAGACAGAGCATGAACGGGGGAGGGTCAGAGAGAGGGAGACACAGAATCTGAAACAGGCTCCAGGCTCTGAGCTGTCAGCACAGAGCCCGACGCGGGGCTCGAACTCACGACCGCGAGATCATGACCTGAGCCGGAGTCGGCCGCAGGAATTTTTGATCAGTGTAGACCTATTAGCCACAATTTAAATCCCTATCTATCTTCATTAACATATCCCAGAAGACTTCAATATTCTAATAAGCTTCCACCCTCCGTTAGGGTCTTCAGCTCACTGTGGAGAAGAAACAACATTAGCTTAATATTATCCATGGGACATGTCTGAGTTTTTCACTTCATGACGCTTTAATATTAGATTACAATGGGGCAAAAATCGCACTGATTTCTTAATATCAAAACTAGAATTTTGCCAAAGAAAGCAAAAGCTACAATCAGTTTATTGCCATGCCATTTTATAAACTTCAAAGAATCTAGTACAATATACATATACCTAGAAGGCATTTAGTAACTGCATTTCCATTGAATGGTAAATGTGTCAGAATGCTGGACGCTGTCTGATATCATTTCTTCCTTTCTTTCACTGTAAGGATTTCATCCTCACTGGCAAAGCCAACCCTGAAAACTATATTTTCCAGTATGTTTTATAACTTCCTATGGTACAAGTTTTGCCAATTTTATCAATGGGATATGAACAGAAGTTATATTTAACAGTCTTCAGTTTTACCCTTAAAAAAATTGGTCTCACACACGTAAATTGGTTACATACTCCTCTGATTCCTTTCTCTATTCCCATGGCTAAGACAAAGGGGAACTTGCATCTGAGATGGAGGCTCCATGTTGAGAATGGCAGATTTGTTTCTACGGCCTGGGCTATGTACTTCTGAGCTGTCACATGAGAGAGAAATAAATTAACCTCTTTCGTCACTGGATTTTGGGATCTCTTGTTACAGCAGCTTAGTGGGTGACATGGAAAGACATTCACAAAAGTAAGTGACATGGGTCTTTCCCTCAAATACAATACCAATCAACAGCAGAAGGAAGAATAAAGTAATCATAAAAATTCCATTATTTTATGATTTAATAAGATTGTTTTAAGTACTTTAATATTTAGTGTCAAGAAGCATCACCTTTTTTTATTTGCCACATATGTGACTATGCTTGCCATTTAAATTTTTTTTTTAACATTTATTTATTTTTGAGATAGAGAGAGAGAGAGAGAGAGAGAGAGCATGAACAGGGGAGGGTCAGAGACAGAGGGAGACACAGAATCTGAAACACGCTCCAGGCTCTGAGCTGTCAGCACAGAGCCCAATGCGGGGCTCGAACCCACGGACTGCGAGATCATGACCTGAGCCGAAGTCAGCCGCTTAACCGACTGAGCCACCCAGGCGCCCTTGTGCTTGCTATTTAAATACTCTGTGCCTAAGTTTCTACGTTTGTTAACTAAGTATCATACCTTCTCCACAGCATTGCTTTGGGGAATAAATGAATATCTGGGAGGTTGTATTAGGTAGAAAATAGTCCCATTTTGCATAGTAAACATTTAAGATTCAGAGTTACCCTGGGATATTTCAGTAATAATTACCACTGCCTAGGCTAGAACTCTAGTCTTTTCTAATATATTGCACTGCCTCTATATGCTATAGGGTCTTAGTTTCCCTCAACCTGGGCTATCTAGAAACCTGGGGGTCCAAGGACATATTCTTAGAATTATGTGATTTTTTTTAAGTTTATTCATTTATTTTGAGAGAGAGAGAAAGAGAAAGAGAGAGAGAGAGAGAGAATGAGTGGGGGAGGTGTAGAGAGAGAGGAAAAGAAAGAGAATCCCAAGCAAGCTCCATGCTGTCAGTGTGGAGCCCCATGTGGGGCTCAAACTCACAAACCATGAGATCACGACCTGACCTGAAACCAAGAGTTGGAGGCTTAACCAACTAAGCCACCCAGGCACCCCAGAAATATTTGATTTTTCAAAAAGTGTTCTATTTGGGGCGCCTGAATGGCTTGAGCTGGTTGAGCATCTGACTTTGGCCCAGGTCATGATCTCATGGCTCCTGGGTTCCAGCCCCGTGTCAGGCTCTGTGCTGACAGCTCAGAGCCTGAAGCCTTCTTCAAATTCTGTGTCTCCCTCTCTTTCTGCCCCTCCCCCACTCACACTCTCTTTCTCTCTCTCTCTCTCAAAAATAAGTAAACATTAAAAAAAAAAGGTTCAATTATTACTCAAGTTTTAAAAGCTTGTTTATTAAGTAAGATTACCAGATGAAGAGATTATACTTTATTTATCCTTGCATCTACCATTTTATCTAATGTTATGATATGCATATAGTTATATAAATGCCTTCAAATTCATATTGCATTACATACATCACCTTTAGAAGCTATGACAATTAGCTAGTATATTGAATTATTTTACCCTGAGGACACTTTATAGTGTTTTTGAGAAGTGATTTGTTACTTAAAAATATGATTTTAGCATTATTGTCTCATAGGCAACTAATTGAGGCAAGTAAATAGTCTTAATAATATTATTTAGATAAACTAACTCTGTCTCCAATAGGTTTTGTTTTGGTTTTGGCATTGTTATTTTATTTTGACATGTGGATAAGTCACTCCGTGACTCAAAGATTCTTTAAGTAAATATTCTAGCTGAAGCATATGGAGTTCAGTTTAAGCTATGGGGCAGAGGATAAAAAGAACACTGTTTTAAAATTTATTGTGATTATATTGAATTTTAATAGTTCATTTAACTCAGTATAATTTGTTTCTTAGATTACTAGATAATGGTTTTGAGGATGAAGCAGTATTTTATTCTTTTTTTGTATTCCATCATTTGCATAATGCCTGGTAAATGGAAGAATGAGTAAGTGAATGAATGGATAAGAGAATTATATGCCATTAAAATATTCTTGTGCCTTGAGTTACTAGGTGCTGCTTCCAAAGCTGTATGTATAATGAAAGCACACTCCCCTCTTTTCCTCACCCCACAATTTTCTAGGAGTTATTGAAATGGAGAACTTGCTTTGCTTCTTTAAAAAGTCTTAGATCGACCATGCCTGTGCCATGGTCCAGAGTCAGAGACTGCTAGAGAATGAATATCGGTGTCCCTCCCCCCAAATCTATATGTTGGATCCTAAACTCCTATATAATGGTAGTTGGAAATGGGGCTGTCACTTGGGAGGTAATTAGGACATCAGTGTGGAGCTCTCATGAATGGGATTAGTGCCCTCATGATAAATACCCCCAAAGAGCTCCTTCATCTCTTCATCTCTTTTGCTGTGTGAAGTTCCAGTGAGAAGACAGCTGTTTATGAACCAGAAAGCAGGCCCACAGCTGAGGCTGGATCTGCTGGTGACTCGATCTTGAGCTTGCCAATCTCCAGAACTATGAGCAATAAATTTCTGTTGTATAAGCCACCCAGTGTGTGGTATTCGGTTTGAGCAGCCTGAACTGACTAAGACGGAGATCTTACTTTACTGCTGAGGGGAATATGTTCCTTTCTCCCATGCACTTATATGAGTACTGGGAACCCTTCCCTTACTGTAATAATTGGGTATTAATATGAACTTTATTCACTGAATGTTAGTGATGGAGCCTAACTGTTCTTGGAGCAGGAAATCTAACAATGGTGTTTTACTTTCCTTAGTCACAAAGAAAAATCAAAGGAAAACTTGAAACAATAGAGCTATTCTTAAATAAAATATCTAACAATTTAAAACAACTTAAAAATAAATGCTTTTATATATTAGCCTACTTTTTGTTTGTTTGTTTTACATTGTGATTGTTTGCAACCTATCAGAGATGTAAGGGAATTAACTTTTAACTTTTAATTTCAGTCGGCAACCTATCAGGTGAGGTAATTCCTGTTTTCCAGAAAATTTTCTAAAATTTGCTCCATTTAGGGGCGCCTGGGTGGCGCAGTCGGTTAAGCGTCTGACTTCAGCCAGGTCACGATCTCGCGGTCCGTGAGTTCGAGCCCCGCGTCAGGCTCTGGGCTGATGGCTTGGAGCCTGGAGCCTGTTTCCGATTCTGTGTCTCCCTCTCTCTCTGCCCCTCCCCCGTTCATGCTCTGTCTCTCTCTGTCCCAAAAATAAATAAAAATTAAAAAAATAAATAAATAAATAAAAATAAAATTTGCTCCATTTAAATGCATTTTAATCAAAAGTTTAGGAAAAGAAGACTTTTAAAAGTATGGAACCCACATATTTTAAGACTATTTGAGGTAATTGCTTAAAGTATACATTTTCACTAACTGATTGGAAACAAAGGACAATCAGGTCCACAGATGCGTGCCCAGAGGCCGTTCTTACTTCCCTTTTATAAGGCACAGTCTTTTGGAGCAGCCAACCACATAGAACTCTAAGCCATTTCTCCTGGTATAAAGGATGTGCCAGAGAAGCAAGGGAAGTTGAAATGTTCAGGAAACTAACCAGGACCTTACAGTTGGTAAAATATCAAAATTCAATGGCTAGATGAACTTATTTAAGTTTAAAGACTATCTGAAGCTACCACTTAAAGACTTTGGGCCAAAAACTATTTTAAATCACTGAAGTGCTAATGTTAACTTGAAAACTTGAATGTTTTTGTTCTCAAAGTTTTTTTTTTTTTTTAACGTTTATTTATTATTTATTTCTGAGGCGGGTGGGAGAGACAGAGAGAGAGGGAGACAGAGAATCCCAAGCAGGCTCTGAGCTGTCAGTGCAGAGCCCCAGGCAGGGCTCAAACCCATGAACCATGAGACCATGACCTGAGCTGAAATCAAGAATCAGAGGCTTAACTGACTGAGCCACCCAGGTACCCCTCTTCTCAAAGTTTTAAGAAAGGTTCCGACTCAGATCCTAGAGAGTATAATAGTTAGAAAAATCTTTAAAACTCATTGAAATAAAATCAGAATTGTGTGCATTTGTTCTTAGGTATGCATTGCTTCTATGGTAAGAATCTTGCTCTTTTTAAAAGATTTTTTTGCAGTTTATTGAGATATAATTGACATATAACATTGTGTAAGTTTAACACATACAGTGTGATAATTTGAGATACGTATGTTTTGCAAAATGATTACCACAATATCTTTTTTTTTTTTTCAACGTTTTTTATTTATTTTTGGGACAGAGAGAGACAGAGCATGAACGGGGGAGGGGCAGAGAGAGAGGGAGACACAGGATCGGAAACAGGCTCCAGGCTCCGAGCCATCAGCCCAGAGCCTGACGCGGGGCTCGAACTCACGGACCGCGAGATCGTGACCTGGCTGAAGTCGGACGCTTAACCGACTGCGCCACCCAGGCGCCCCGATTACCACAATATCTTAGTTAACACATCCTTCGCCTCAAAAAGTTACCATATTTCTGTGTATGTGGTAAGAACTTTCTAAAGATTTATTCCCTTAGCTACTATCAAGTTTACAATACAGTATTTTAATTATAGTTACCATGCTATACTTTACATCTCCAGAACTTATTCATCTTATAATTGGAAGCGTATACACTTTGACTACCTAAATCCATTTCCCCTACTCTACCCCACTCCACTCCTGGCAACCACCAATCTCCTCTCTGTTTCTATGACTTCAGTTTTGTTAGATGACATGTATGAGTGACATAATATATTTGTCCTTCTATGTCTGACTTATTCCACTTAGCACAATGCCCTCAAGCTTTATCCATGCTGTGGTAAATGAGAGGATTTCCTTTGTTTTCATCACTTAATAATATTTCAGTGTGTGTGTGTGTGTGTGTGTGTGTGTGTGAGTGAGAGAGAGAGAGAGAGAGATTACATTGTATTTTACCCAATTATCTGTTGACAGATATTTAGGTCATTCTCATGTCCTGGATTTTGGAAATAATGCTGCAATAAAATGGGAATGCAGGTATGTTTTTAAGATCCTAATTTCATTTCCTTTGTATATGTACACAGGAGCAACTTGCCATATCATACAGTTTTATTTTTAATTTTTTGGTGAATCTCCACATTTGTTTTCTGTAGTTGCTGCACCACTTTACCAATTGTTATACAACTATGTACAAAGGTTTCCTTTTCTCTACATTTTAATCAGCATTTGTTATCTCTCATTTTTTGATAACAACCATTCTAACAGCTGTGAGATGATATCTCATTGTGGTTATGATTTGCATTTCCCTAATGATTAGTGATGTTGAGCACTTTTTCATGTACCTATTCACCGTTTGAGTATCTTCTTTGGAAAATATTTATTCAGGTCTTCTGCTGATATTTTAATCAGATGGTTTGCTTTGGTTTGTTTGTTTTTTGCTACTGAATCATATGAGTTCCTTATGTATTTTCAATATTAACCTCTTATCAGATATATGGCTTGTACATATTTTCTCCCATAGGGTGCCTTTTGGTTTTGTTTTCTGTGCAGAAGCTTTTTAGTTTGATATAGTCCCACTTGTTTATTGTTGCTTTTATAGCTTGTGTTTTTGGTGTCATACACAGAAAAAATTACTGCCAAGACCGGTATGAAAGAGATTTTCCCCTGTGTTTTCTTGGAGGGGTTTTATAGTTTCAGGTCTTGCATGCAAGTCTTTAATTCATTTTGAGTTCATTTTAGTGAGTAGTGTAAGATAGGGGTCCAGTTTCATTCTTTTGCATGTGGATATCCAGTTTCACAAGGCCATTTATTGAAGAAATTATCTTTTCCACAGTAGGTATTCTTGGCCCCATTGCCAAATTTTAGTTGATCATATACACATGAGTTTATTTGTGGGCTTTCGATTCTGTTCCATTGGTTATCTGTCTGTTTTTATTCTAACACCATACTGTTTTGATTACTATATCTTTGTAATATAGTATGAAACAGGAAATATGATGTTCCCAGCTTTGTTCTCTCTCAAGGTTGTTTTGGCAATTCTGTGGTTCCCTGCAAATTTTAGGAACATTTGTTCTATTTCCCTAAAAAAATGCTATTGGAATCTTATATTGAATCTATTGATAGTTTTGGGTAGTATGGACAGTTTAATATATTAATTTGTCTGATCCATGAACATTGTCATTTATTTAGGTCTTCAATTTCTTTTTAATGTCTCAAAGTTTCAGTTATAGATCTTTCCCCTTCTTGGATAAACTTATACTAAGTATTTTATTGTTTGTAATGCTGTTGTAAATGGAATTGTTTTTATTTCTCTTTCAGGGAGTTTGTTGTTAGTGTATAGAAATCCTGATTTTCATAGGTTGATTTTGAATCTTGCAACTCTACTGAATTTATTAATTCTAACTGTTCTGTGTGTGTGTGTGTGTGTGTGTGTGTGTGTGTATGGAGTCTTTAGGGTGTTTTATATACAAGAACATGTCATCTGCAGAGACCATTTTACCTCTTCCTATTCAATTTGGATTTTATTTGTTTATTTACTTACTTTATTTATTTAGTTACTTATTGCCTGATTGCTCCAGATAGGACTTCCTATGCTATGTTGAATAGAAGTGGTTGAAGTGTACATCCTGGTCTTATTCCCAATTTTGAAGGAAAATTTTCCAACCTGTAAAAGTTGGTATGATGTTAGCTATAGGCTTGTGATATATTGTCTTTATTATGTTGTGTTATATTCTTTTTATACCCAGTTTGTTGGGCGTTTTTATCATTAATGGATGCTTTTTCTGCATCTATTGAAAGAATTGTTATCTTTTATTCTATTAATGTGAAGTATCAAATTTATTGATTTACATATGTTGACCTATTCTTGCATCCCAGGGATGAGTCCCATTTGACCATGGTGTATGATCCCTTTAATGTAATGTTGAATTTGGTTTGCTAATATCACCAAGGATATTGACCTGTAGTTTTCTCTTTTTTGCAATGTCCTTAGGCTTTGGCATCAAGGTAATTCTGGCTTTGCAAACTAAATTTGGAGGTGCTCTCTTCAGTGTTTTGTAAGAGTTTCAGAAAGACTGTCATTAATTCATCTTTAAATGTTTGATAGAACTGACCAGTGAAACAATCTAGTTCTTGAATTTTGTTGTTGTTGTTGTTGTTGTTGTTGTTGTTGTTTTTGTTCTTGGAAGTTGCTTATTATTGATTAAATCTCCCTACTTGTATTTGATCTGCTTAGACTTTCTATTTCTTCATGATGAGTCTTGGTAGGTTTTATGCTCCTAAGAATGTGCCCATTCCTTCTACATTATTCATGTTGTTTGCATATAATTATTTATAGTAGTCTCTTATGATCCTTTATATTCTGTGGTATCAGTTATAATGTGTACTCCTACATTTATAATTTTACATACTTGAGTCAGTTTTTTCTTGGTTAGTCTAGCTAAAGTTTAGTCAATTGTGCTAATTTTTTCAAAGGGCCAACTCTTAGTTTTGTTAACTTTTCTATTCTGTTCCTATTCTCTATTTCCTTTATTTCTGCTGTAATCTTTACTATTCTCTTTCTTCTGCTAACTTTGGTCTCAGTTCCTTCTTCTTTTTCTAATTCCTCGAGGTATAATGTTAAGTTGTTCATTTGAGATCCTTCTTTTATCTTAATGTATAAGTTTATAGCAATAAATTTCCTCTTAGAACTGCTTTTGATGCATTCCATAAATTTTAGTATGTTGTGTTTCCATCTGCTCTTGTTTGAAGTTAATTTTGCTTTGCCTTTTGATCTATTATTTTTTGAGGAGTGTGTTGTTTAATTAGCATGCAATTTGTAAATTTTCTAGGTTTCCTCCTTTTATTGATTTCTAATTTCATACAATTGTTATCAGAAAAGATACTAGATAAGATTCTAACCTTCTTAAATTGGTTAAGACTTTCTTTGTGGCCCAACAGATGATATACCCTGGACAGTGTTTTTTGTACTCTTGAGAAGAATGTATATTCTGGTGTTGTCAGGTGGAAGGTTCTGTCTATAGATGAGCAGTACTGTGTAGTCTGGGCTCAAAGACTATCTGGATTCACTGTTCAAGATCCGTAGTTATGCAGGACCAGAGGCTATACTCAACAGTCAAGCAGGGTTGGTGGCTTAGCTTGCTGTCTAAGCAAGTCCATATAATGGGCTCTATGGCTGCCTGGGTTCTCTGACCAGGCTTCCTGGTCAGGTAGGACTGGAGGCAAGGCCTAGCAGTTAGGTAGGGCTGCCAATTTGGCTTGTCTGCCCAGCCATGCCCATAGAGTCAGACCAATGGCCAGTATGACCCACTGGCTTGGGGCCCAAATCAGACAGAACTGCCATCCAAGCTCCCTGGCCAGAAGGGGTTACTGGCTAGGTTCTGCAGATGAGCAGAGCCAGTGGCTAGTATCTCTGCGTAGTCACTACTGCTAGTAAGAATGCAGTCTGCCAAGATCTGAGACCCAGTTGCTGTGAGCCCAAACCCATCTCTATTTCTGTCTGATCCCCATTTGTCAAGCCCCACAGACTCCCCCACTGATGCCAGTGAAAAGAGACTCAAGTGCATCTCCTGGGAAGCATTTGACAATGTTGGGAAAGCTGAATTCCACTGTGGGCTCTCTTTTCCCACTGGAGAAAACCCCTCTCAGTGTGGGCACTGTACTGGCCTAGTGGAGGGTCAGTTGGTTCAGAGTGAAACCACATCTCTTACCTTTTAATGCACTCCTCAGACTCTGTGCCCAAATGAGGTGTTTCAGCCTCGTTCCTGGGTTTCTCAGAATTTCCCAATAGTGCTTGTCTATGGGTAGTTGTAGTTGGTTTTCTTGTGAGGGATGCTGAAGTCAGGAAAAACCTATGTTGTCATCTTGATGATGTCAGTTCAAGAATTGGATCTGGAAAGTCTCCTTCTGTTCTTGTAGTTATGGAGGCTGGGAAGTCCAAGATCATAGTACCAGCATGGTTGCTTCCTGGTGACAATCTTCTTCCTGGTTTATAGCCAGGAACTTCTCTTTTCTCATGTGGCAAAAACGTTAAAATCTTAGCCTTAATTGTAAAGGTTTTTAACAATATTAAATTAGTTGCCATAAGAGTAAAACTACTTGTGTAACAAAAAGGGCTACATTGTTTAGATGTTAGGTAGTATTGACCACACTTAGAGCACTTTTTTGATGAGTCTTAATTTCAAAAATACGGTTTGATTTAAGATTCAAAAGGATGGCTAACATGATTACTATCACTTCTTTTTTAATGATCTCACTTGAAGGAAACTTAGTAGGGTGATCTGGGCTAATCAAACCAGGTCTCATTCTTTGTTTATAGTAGTGGATATACAAATTACAAACATTCTTCCCAGGAGGAATTAGGAAATTCCCCGTGGAGTACTGGCCTTGCAATTTGAGAACCGAAATAACATGCAAATGTCACAAGCATTAAAGAAAAAATCCTTGAAATATTTTATTTCTTCCACTTATAACTTAATTTGTCATTGAAAATATGACAATTATTATTACCTTTTTTTTTTTTTACAAAATGTGATAATGACTTAATAGAAGAAGAAATATTTATCAGTAGTGGATAATAGTACTACCAGCATGTTTTTAATTGTATTGGCAAAAGTTCCAATGTAATTGGGTCCTAGAGCATGTCTACAAAGTCAAACATGTAGCCAACACCAGTTATACAAAGTTACATCACGAGTTATAAAAAGATTAGATCTTCTGTTTGTCATTTTTCATTCTGTGTTTACATTCCGTGTCTCCGTAAACATATAAAAGAACAAATACATTTTTTGTGTTTTCCCAGATAACTTGGGATGAACTCTATTGGGTTGCTGCGGTCCTGGTTACTGCTTAAGTTTTACAGGTTGCTTTGTCATCCAGCTAGACTACTATAACTATGTTAGGTCAGTTAGTTTTACAACATAGAAAGGCATTTCATGTTCCTCAGTTATGGTTATAAGAAAGCTTGCAACCTAAGGAAAACAGCTTTTATTTATTAAAAAAAAAAAAAAAAAAAAGAGCCAACCTTCTCTTATCAACCACCAACCACCCACTATAATTTTAAACAGCTTTTCAGCAGAGTATTTCCTTTCTGTCCAGTGACTGCTTTAAAGTGTTGCTCAGCTTAGGGACCAAAGCCTCCTGATTAGCTGTGTCAGGTGGGTCCTCTCAGAAACCCAGCATACCTGCAGTTCAAGGCATCCATTTGGACATATCCCGTTAAGGGTTACACACCTGAAGAGGTAATGATGAAGGAGGATGAGGAGGAGGAGAGGAAAATGACTGCAAAAAGTTGAAGAATTTAACAAGGAAATGATAGCTTAATGTGGTGGGTCTAATTTTTTGAAAGGGGGCAATATTGATGGTATTGGACAGCTATTTCTTCAGTTTGGTTGTTATTTTTAATATACTGTGAACTTTAGCTATTTCAGTGGCTGGGTAGTTGATTCTGCTTATGTCTTTCCAGGTGAGAGTTACAAGTGAAGAAAATTATTATTCTTTTTTTTTTTTTTTTTTTTTTTAATTTATTTTTGGGACAGAGAGAGACAGAGCATGAACGGGGGAGGGGCAGAGAGAGAGGGAGACACAGAATCAGAAACAGGCTCCAGGCTCCGAGCCATCAGCCCAGAGCCTGACGCGGGGCTCGAACTCACGGACCGCGAGATCGTGACCTGGCTGAAGTCGGACGCTTAACCGACTGCGCCACCCAGGCGCCCCGAAAATTATTATTCTTAACTACGTATGTATTCAAGGTTTTCCTTATATAAAGAGAAATTGAATCAGAGGATTAATTATACTAAAGAACTGCTGTTTGGGGAACGTCTTTTGATATCCTGCTCATTGCATGAAAAGTTGCACTGTGGCAATTTTGCAAGTGAATATTCTTTTCTACTTCAGCTATGCCTGAGAAGTTTTTATTTTACAATTTCTAATTTTATTCACCTTTATTTGTAAAACCTATTCTGCTTTTCTTTCTGTTATCCTTCTTCCCTTGCCTACCTCTCTCCTTATCTCCCTGTCACTTCCTTCCTCTTTTTTTTCTATCTTTTTTACTCCTTTTTCCTTTTCTTTCTTCCTTTGCATGAAATTAAAATTGAATAAAAAGGTGATTCTTTTTAGGAACTTAGTCATCATGGCTCATGCGACTATAGCTGAGATAGTTTTATTATTTGAATAATTTTCCTTAATATTTCCAACTACATACACACAAGATAATATCTTGCAGTTTTATTTGAATTATAGATGGATTCCTCAATGATCAGATGAAAACCAAAATTAAATGCCTAAAGCCGTCTGTGACTTTGACATGGCCTTACTGAATGTCTTGAAAGATTAATCAGAGCCTAAAGACAAGTACTACCTACTTGCTGGACATTAAAAGTCCTTAATGATTCGGCATCTGCTTACTTGGTTTCAACTTTTGCAATGCTTCCCCATTCGTATTGAACTAGAACCACATTCCTCAGTTTGCAGAATATCAAACAAAAGAACTTCTTCTAAGACACCATGCCACTTTGCACATTGATATTCTTCTCCTACCCACTTTTCTGTCTGAGAAACTTGTATTTATTTGTAAGACTCCATTAAAGGGGAAATTTCACTTCTCTACCTAGGAAGAATAATTTCTGCCTCAGCCCTGGCAGCCTGTGGCATTTGCCTCTACACTAGGAGTTATCACTACACAAGCTCTCATAGAGCACACGTTTGTTTTGATCATCTTTTTATTCTTCAGCCTCGAATATTACAGTGCCTTGCATGTGGAAAAGGGTTAATAAAGTGAATCTTGAGTGACTCAAATGATAAATAATAAAAATTTTTTCCAAAAATGTATACAACACTTAATTCCAGGATGGCTCAGAGCATTTTAAATATTTTAATTCAATATGTACAATTCTCACAATCTCCATATATGTTATTTTTCTTATTTAACAGAAGAGGAAACTGAGAAATTTAACAGAGACATTTAACATCGCTCCTTGGGTCATGCTGCTAGTGGGAAAGATCCAGCATTTGAAACCAGATTTGTTAACCTTGCCAACCCATTTCCAGGCTTAAGAATATTCGGTATCTCCCTATATTCTGTAGGATAAATTCCATTCTTATTAACAGAAAAAAAAGGGGGGAAAGTCCACTTAATTTTATGGCTTCTGCATAAATTTTTAGATAGTTATTTTTCAGATTCCCAAAGCTCCTCTTATCTTGAAATATTTGTCATTCTGCCAACACACACTGTTTTATCAAGCCACTATATGTATATGTATTTTTCTCTGCTTGGAATGCTGTCCACCCCAAACCCTTCCTTCATCTGACTGGGAAAATCATGGGTAGCTTGTGAGAATCCACAATCATCACTGTGTCTTTGAAGATCTAGAGAGTTCTTCCCTGAGATTCACATTCCTCAGTGCTAAAGTACATGAAGAAATGCTGGTTCGGCAGAGGCAAATTTTAAGACCCACTGCATTTTATTGTTATATAGAGAGATGGAAATATTAAGAGTACAATTTGGAGAGGCAATGCTGGCACTAAGATTCAGTAAAGCAGAACAGAATAAAGACTTGTTTTCTGCAAAACTGCAAGTTTCAGTTAATTCCTTTTGTTGCCTTCTGGCTTAGTTTATTGGAAATACAAATTTTTGTAACAGGCATATTAGAATAGCAATAAAGATCAAGCAGTCAACATAGGGTTTCCTATCTAGATAGTTTGTGAGATTCATGCATCTGCCTATGGGTTATGCATTGCTAACTCCAGCTCCACAGAAATGAAACGTCACGAGCTGCAATGTGTGCTTTATTACTTAATTTGTGGCCTATCTTTGGATGGGACAGAGAATCAATGTCCTTCTATTAGTTTCCATATTTTGTTTTATGAGTCCCATTCCTGAATCGTCTAGTCATTGATGAATACTTCATGTTAAATAGTTGGTCATCTGATGAAGAGAGCAGGGCACCAGGGATTAGGGAAGTGATGCCAGTGTGAGGGTAATTGAAGGTGCCATGCAGATATTTTGCAACCCACATAAAGAGGAAAGTAAGACGGTAATGTCATTCTTAATGGCAGGGAAAAGGTCAAATGACATAGAAATAAAACAAGACAAAGTAAGCAAAGAATTAGACAAACATCAGCTTGCTTTAAAAAGAAGACACAAGTTCTCCCTCTAAAAAATTACCAATATTCAGCTCTTCATTGTCAGCTTTTTGTCACCTCTACGATTCTCTTAGGAATGGGAATTGGTGTCTTACAATGATAGCGTCTCTGGCTAATGGAATCTCCTCTCTCATCAGATTAGGGGAAGAGAAAGAACAATGTTGGGGGTGATGAATGTACAGGGACAGATAGTTTCTGGTGCCAGTCAAGGGTCATGGCATCAGCTGATCACATTCTTCCCAAGTCTCTATGGATTCCAGTGTGGAATTTATCAAATGGCAAGAGACAGCTTTGCCACTGCAGTGCCGCTGACCTCTCCCACTATGTTTTGTCTGGAGTACACATAATTGTGCCAGCGTAGTATGGAATAGTGAAAGACTGTGAATTTTGGAGATGACCTGGGTTTCAGTTCTGAAACTGTTGCTACTTAGTTTTAAGAACTTAAGCAAGTTGTATAAACTCTTTGAATAACAGTTCTTACTTATGAAATATAAATTCAAAAGGGACTAATTTGCAGGATAAACAAAAACCTGGCTTATAATATGCATTCAGGTTCACAAATATTTTATTAATATAAGCAAAACAGGACAATTTATAGCTATTTTCTTTAGAAACCAAGGAGATTTGATGAAACTTTCTCACATCATGAGGTCAGCAACCTAAACTATTAGATTAAAAGAAAAACAAAAATTGCTCATAATGTTAATTCAAAGTAAATAGAAACTTAAGAAGCACAATTTCTTATGAAAATAAAAAGAAAAACTATATTTCAGATGAAATTATTATTCTATTAAGAGATATTGAACAAATCTACAGAAGTTAAGAAATCTGCATCATTAATGTCAAAAACACCTTAGATACTAATGCTACTCTGTTTTATTCTATGTCATTTATCATGACAGTGGATCAACTAAATCTAAAAATTAGGATTAAACTAATTCCAAAAACCTTTGCTTTTTGCTGTAGCTTGGTGTTGTCTCTCCTCTATCTCCAACTTTAAATAATTCAATTTCCCATTTGACATTTTGTATTTTAACATTTATTGATTTAATGGGGTTATAAAATACTATCATTTTAATTTATACCATAAGGCAGTGATGGGGACGTCCAGGGAGAATTTTACAAAAGACTATGGTTATTTGAAAAAGGTTGGTATTCTAAGTGATGAGGCTGAAAGGTTAGATTATTAAAACAAAGGTAAGCCTTCTGGTGTTAATAGAGGGGCAGCAGAACAGAAAACAAAGCCCTCCACATTGCTAAAACTAATAATACAAACCCAGTGGTGGGCTGGCTTCCTTGCAAAGGTGAACGCTGGATTTGTAAGGTCAGTATCCATTTCTTGTAAATGTACTGATAATAGGCAAATTGAATCCTGTGTTACTACTTTGTAATATACAGAGTGATGGTGATACAGAAGCAATTCAAATTCAACTTGCTAGATGCTTTATACAAAATTAAATTTTCTCCAGATCTTTCACATATAATGACTCTTTAAAAAAGACCCAAAGTGGTTTCTACTATAGACAGTGCATACCTCTGGACTCTCAACTCCATTTGGACCCTTTTCGCACTCACCATAATTTTCTTGTTATTTTACTTATATGCCCTATTTCAAATAAATAAATAATAAAGGTATATTTACTGAGAATAACATTATGCCAAATCATGAGCAATAAATTAGTTCTCAAAGAACAAGAGAGAAAAAATTAACCAAGTGCTAGTTTCATTATCAACCTACGGTAAAAACTGATTAATGTATACAGCTACAAATTTTAAAAAGATATGAATTAACTTTATATCAATATGTGTATCTCATGGTATAATATTTTAAAATATTTCTATGAATTGTTCATATATAAAGGGATAGATATGGAAAAAAAAAGAAAACCCTTTGAAATAAAATTATTTTTAAAAATATCAAAAAAGGGGAAAAATCACTGATTTTAAGTGTCCTTTTCTGGTAGACATTAGTTCAAAGAAGTGAGGTGTCTTTATTGCAAATGAGTGAAAGAGAAAGTCTGGGTGTGGTTAATTCACAGTCCAAATGTATCTGTGAGAAAAGAGAGAGGAAAAAAAATTGGGAAATACTCACTAATGTTTGAAAATCTGATAGATATAAAATGAAATTACATAACATGTAACATCTGATTATTTCATGTAAGTATTTTTATGGTTTACTGGCAATTTGGTTTCATTTTTCTGTGAATTTTCTTCCCCACCACCCCTCCCCCTTTTTCTATAGAGTAGTTTACCTTTTTGCTTATTGATGTGTACATTTATCCTGGGTACTAATTTGCTGCTTGTCATGTGAGTATCTATGTCAAGCAGGTACTCATAAAAAGATGGAGTGAAAAATATGCAAGAGATTATGAGATCTTCACTTTAGGGTGGTGAGTAGTCTTAGAAAGGAAGGAAGAGAATGAGTTAAGGGAGGATATACTTCAACTCTTTAAAATCTTATTTGTTAAAATTTTTGAAGTAAATATGGCAAAATATGTTTAACTCCACCTGAGAAATGGGACTTACTAGGAGCTCAGATTTCTGAAAGATGAGGGTCTAGGTGGCCCATTGGGTAAACTCAAATTGGCGTAGGTTCTAGTCAAGAGTAGGGGAGTCAGGGGAGTGTAGAATGGGATGTAGAAGAGAGAGAAAATAAAAATCACTTCCAAACTTGAGATCAGCTGTGACAGCATGAGCTAAAGTTCATCCTACTGACCATCCTCTTTTTACTTTTCTCAGGACAAGAAACCAGCCAAAATCCTGGAAGAACTGCTCCCAGATGGGGTTAACTTACTATGAAGCATGATACAAGCATCACAAGAGGTAGTTTATAGTTCATTTTGTGGTTCATCATCCAAATCCTTTAGGATTGAAGTACCCTAACCCTTGACTGCTGAGAAAGTTGGCTGTTGATAGCTCACAGTCACATGCCATTGTGAAAATTGTTTACTGTCAAAGGAAGCTTCCTCACCCAGACAACATTCCCTCCCCAAGGCAGTTACAGGAATCCAAAGAACTGAGTCCCTTACCCAGATTTGAGATTCTCTGGAGGGTCACCCTAGTTTCAGAGCTCCCTGTGAGAAAGGCAGAATCCATTATTGCTACCATGACACAATTTAACCTAATTCACTCTCAGTCTTGGTTTTCTCTCTCCCTCAAAATTAGTGTTTATGAGAGTACTCTTCAGTCAACCAAATTCAGGTCATCAGATTCCATTCCTAGGGAGGCTTATCTATTACTAGACTCTGAGCTTTAAAAGGTAAAAGTAGAGGGAAATTATTTTTAGTTTACATTTAAGCTGTCAGCCTAATTCAATAGGAAAAAAAGAGGTAAGAAATCAAGATAAAATCTTTCATGAATAAGTCAGTGCTTTGGAACACAGCATGCTTGTATTTGACTTCTGAGAAATCTGGACATAATAGGACAAAGAAGAATTCAGAAACTCTGAGATAGATCTCCATTCATGAAATTCATGAAGAAAGATTGGTCTATTTTCATATAGTCAGAGTTTTAAACAATATACTAGTCCCCTTCTCCCATTTGTTCATTTATGCAACAGGTATTAAGCTATTCATATATGACATCTACTTTACTAAGCAGAGATAATTCAAATAAAAGGCAGCCCCCGAATGCAAGGAACTAGTGAGAATATTGGTAATAAGCCAAAAGTGACAAATAGTGTAATAGATGTTGTAATAGCCATTTACACAGGATCCTTTATGAATAGATGGGGAAAAAATAGATATAATGGGAGGGAGGGCAGAAGAAGTCTTCTTGGAACAAATGAAGATTGACTTCACCTTGGTAGCACAAGAAGAAATTACTTAGGCAGGAGATATGGGAAGAAAAATATGAAAGTATTTTACGTGGGAAAGGTAATAGGTTCTGAGACACTTAAGGTAGTGAATTTGATATAGTTCAGTAGATCTGACATAAATATATTTCTTTAAAAATTTTTTATTGTATATTTACTTTTGAGAGAAAGAGAGAGACAGAGCATGAGCGGGGGAGGGGCAGAGAGAGAGGGAGACACAGAATCTGAAGCAGGCTCCAGGCTCTGAGCTGTCAGCACGGAGCCTGATGCAAAGCTCGAACCCACAAACCATGAGACAATGACCTGAGCCAAAGTCGGATACTCAACTGACTGAGCCACCCAGGCATCCTAAATATGTTTCAAAATAAGCCTATAATGGTAGGTAGTGATCAGCCATGGTGGTTCCTGGTATAAAGAAAATTAATTTGAATGCAATCCTGCCCAAACAGGGATGGATACTTTAAAGAAGTTAAAATAAAGGAATCTTCTGATCAGACACGGTTTACAAATAGTACTCTGAATGCAGACTACTATACATCCCTTCCTAATTTAAAGATCAGAAATATAATCTCACAGAGTCCTGGATAACTATCCAATGGTGTGCAGAATAGTCCTACCCCTTTTCTAAGTTTCACTAACAGGATACAAATAGATAACTCAGATATGTATCAGGATGATACCTAATGATATTTGTGTAGGGTTGAGGGTGGAAATTATCAAGAGATAATTAAGCACCTTGGGGCAACAATGGGGGAGAACCCATCACCACAATTCGAATCAAATGATTACTAAAATTCAGTTTCTCATAATTGGAACTGAGACACTAGAAAAAGGAAAATTTAAATTTAAAGTACTTTAAGTTTCCTAGGGGTAGTGAGAGTGTGATCAGGAAAAAAAAAGTCTAAAATGGCTGAATGGGAAAAGCAGATATCATGAAAAATAAATTAATATGCAATAGTGGCCATGCCTAACGGGAAGCCAGAGTGCAATGGAGTCCACATGAGAGCAACCATAGAACTCAGCCCAGAGTTCAAGCAAACTCATCTTATGGCTTCCATAGAGGTCAAGCCCTAGGGCAAATAGCAGGATGGAGAAGGTTGGAGAGTGCATGGGGATGGAAATGAAGATGATTCAGCATAAGATGTAAATGGTAGGAGAGGAAAAATAATTTTTTTCCAGGCTTTTGAGTTCAGAGCTGAGACCTCTATAATAAAAGATAGATTAATAACAGAAAAACAAACAAGTTTATTAACATGTACTTTTCATGTATACATGTGAGACACCCAGGGAAAAATTAGTAACTCCTCAAATTGGCTTAGGATTCAGTATTAGATACCATTTTAAGACGGAAAGGAAAGGCGGAATATAGGATACAGCAAGTTCACTCCCAAAGTCTGGCTAAGAAAGCAAATACCTTTATTGTCATAGGTGGTAGAATGGTGCAGTGGAATGGTGTCTTTGGTTTCCCACAAGAATGTGAGACACCCCCAATCACAGACCTGCTAATCTGCTACACCAGGCAGGTGCTACTGGAATGGAACTTTTCTAGCACTAACAAAACTATGAAGATTAAGATGACAAAGGTCCCACATGGACAGGGAACCCTTATGGCAAGCTTCCCTGACACCTGGCACAGTTGGACAAAGAAAACGCTCTTTCTTAGTTCCAGCCTATTTGGCTGTCTACCAGGTGCATGCTAGTACGTACATGCTCCAGATGGCAGAGACCAGAGAGAATATTCTCACTGGTCACTAAGCCAAGCTCTTAAGACATAGAACAAATTGAAAGGAAAACCTTATCTGACCTGTCATTCTTTTCTTTATGACAATGACACAAAAGACAGAAATAAAAGAAAACAATGACCATTTCTGGGAGGAAAAAGATCAACAGAAAACAAGAATACTCATAACAATTTTGTACCAGAGTCATTATGCCCAAGGAAATAGTTCATACAAATATTTTCTCCTGCTTATCCAAATTTGAAAAGGAAGGGACAAGAAATTTTTATCTTTCTCCTCAACCAGTCACTACAGATCAAGGACCCCTGACTTTGGTAAAAAAATTCTTATCCTTCACCTGTCGGCCAGTTTCCAGGATCCCATACGGAGGCTCCAGAGAGAGTAGGGTTTCTCAGAAAATCCTTTTGAGGTTACCAAACTGTGAGAGAGAAAGAACAGGTTTCCCTCTACTTTTCTAAGTTCTTGGCTGAGACACCCCTGTAATAAAAGACAGATTAACAGGAGAAAAACAAACAGAAGTTTAATAACATGTATACCTCCGGTATACATGGGAGATATACCTCTTGTACACATGGGAGATACCTAGGAAAATCGAATAACTTTCCAAAATGGCAAAGCCACCACTTTAAATAGTGTCTCCAGCTAAAGACAAAAGATGTTGGTGAATGATAGAGGGCATAGGGTGATGTGATATGCGCCAGGGGCAAATGCTCAAGAAAGAATTCTTGAGACTTTTCCAGTGGAAAAAGGTGTTTTTATTAAAGCATGGGGATGGGACCTAGGGGCAGGAAGAGCCTCAGGGGATTGTGAGGAGGAATTGATTATATACTTTTAAGTTGGGGTTGGGGAAAAGACGAAGTTTCCAAGAGAATTTTCATATGTTAAAGGACGACTTAGAGGATCCCGGTGGTCTGGCTATCATCAAGTTGAGGTTGCTTTTTTGCCTCTATCAAAGCATTAACATTAAGAAAGTTGTGAATTTTTTAAGGAATGTTGTATTCTGCCTGTCTCAAGTATTTATCAATGGGCTGCAGATTGTAAGCAAATTTAATTTTATCTACATTTCTTTTGCTTTTGTTCTCCTCATCAAGTGGAGGCCAGTTATGGGAGGTTATGAGGAAAAGCACAATATATAAAGGTAAGGTTGTAATGCAGATTTAAGTCCTTGTCTTTATTGATAAGAGTTTCTAGAGATTTAATCATTCTCTTTCCTGGTACAGAGGGAGACACCCTTAATTACAAAGAGATTTCTCCTATAAACATAAATGTTTCTTCCATTCAGTTTTTGACCATTTCTTCTGTGTCTGCAGTTAAAAAAAACATAATAATATCCAGCTCAAGAAAATCCTTATGCCAAAGAGACATCTTCTGGAATGGCAAACTCTGCTCCCCTTCAGTATAATGGTAAAGGGCATTGGGGTTTACAACATTGTAAGTAAGAGCAGAGGAGATAGGGCCTGATGGATCCTATTCCTGAGTGAATCCTGGAGAAATGGCTAGGTCTGACAGGATTGGTTGCTAGACCCAAAGCACAGGTACAGAAAGGAGGCCCCTTTCACCCATGGTGGTGTTCAAGTAACCCATATGTAATTTACCATGTGGGTTTTAAAAAAAGGAGATATTACTAAAATTCCAATGATTGGTGGCTTTTTCCTAGTTCTCCCTTATCTAAACAAGCTTCCTCAATTCTTTTGTGACCGTAGGGAAAGAAAGAAAGTAACCACAACTATTGAGATTGGATTTCCTGGCAAATCAGTTTGGATTTCCTGGCAAGTAAAGGCATTAACATTGGTTGATGAGGGAGCTGTGGGGCAAGCAGAGGGCAAAATACAGGTTGGCACACACACCCTCCCCCGCGAGGATGGAATATGTATGATATTCTCTGGACACTCCTGGCTACCCAAGAACAAGGGAAAGGGGATTAAGTGATTGCCATGGTGATGTGGGAAACTAAGGCAAAAGAAAAATTAAATTCCCTTACCGTCTACAGCCATTGACAAGTCCTTGAAACAGAGTGACCTCTCTCTAGGAACTCAGCTAGGTTCCTATGGTGACACATTGTTAGGGGCAAAAAGGAATCTTAGCTTAACATCTCAACCTTGATGATCCTGTAATTCTACTTCCTTTATCTCAACTGCCCCAAAATATATGCTGGCAATCATATTCCCAGTTTATGGTCCCCCAATATACATCTCATGTATATCTCATGAGTGAGGTTTTATTAAATGGTAATAAATGGCATTTCCCTAGCAACAGCTAACGCCTCAAGGTTCTGGAAACCTAGTTTCCAAAGTACCCTAGAGACTTACTGTATCCCTGACACCCTCCCCACCTGAGGGTATATAATGAGTAACCTGTCACAACTCCAGTACAGCTCTTTCTGCCCATGGGTCCTGTCCCTGTGCTTTAATATAATCACCTTTTTGTACCAAAGATGTCCTTAAAAATTCTTTCTTGACAATCAACTCTGGACCACCCCACCATCACCCCAAAACTTCATCATTGGTTATATACTTGGGACTCTAAATCAAGTTCTGTTACCAAGAAAATTGCAAAAAAGAAAAGCCACAATTCTGAACCACACATTAATCTGCTTGGATTTAAACCTTTTGAGTATTTTATGTGTGTACACATAGTTAGTGAAGTCTCACTGAATTCTTTAAGTACTTTGTAATGATAACTGTAGGAATTATAAACAAGAGTTTCAAGAATTGGCCTAGCAAAATGCTGAGAGATAGGAACTTGGTTAACTCTGTTGTACAATGAAAAGACAATGTAAGACATAAATGTCTTACTGAAACATCATTCACAGGCCCTTTAAGTGAAGGAAAGACCTTGTGCTTCTCACACCAGGATTCCTCCTGGTGAATGTCATACTTTAATTCAAAATTTATATTTTACTCAGTGGAATGGCAGTTCTTGAATAGTTAATATTTTGAAAGAAAAAAATGAAAAACGAGAGGGTTTCTTATAGAAATTATTTGCAAATATAAGTCCCATTGTAAAATGTAAGGATTAATGTATTAATCAGAGCTTTGTGAACTCTCACATTAAGCAGCTTTGTTATGCTAATTCACTTGTAAATGAAAAATGGAGTGATTCTCCCATTATTGAAAATCATTCCTAAAGGCCTGATTTAGAACAATAAAGATGTCCTTTATGCTTGTAAATTTTGCTAAGTTTTAGATCAGGAGTCTATTTTAGTGAAAAAGTCACCTTATTTTTTTCAAGTTGCTACATATCCATGAGGCTTAATATTTAGTTTTATCCAGCCCATGAAATTAACAAAAGAAATATCTGCTCGGGAAGGAAATAATACAAGACAACCTTGGGAATTTATTTCTTCCCAATGTCCCATTAAAAGGCCAATAATGCATAAAAAGTCAAATGATGCATCTACACCAGAGCTCAACACTACTGACTTGAGGGTTACATAGTCAAAAAAACTGTGTGGTTCTGGTTCCCTCTTTAAAGCTTTATTTTTAAAAATTTCAATTGTTGTGGATATTTAAAAATTGAGAGATTACATAAAAAATCCTGATATCTGGATTTTTGTGCAAAATTAGAAGACACGATAACAGCGGCATTGGCAATAATTAATCTTTCCAGTTCATGCCTCCAAACACTAAAGCTCATCTAATTGGAGGGATAGCTGAGGATTGACAGAACAATATGTGAGAAGAAATAAAATCATTCGATCGCAGTTAATTAGAAAGCAAATATTAAAAATACCACAAACTTATCCTTGTATCTCCTGTTGTACTGAAAAGTAGTCAATATTTTGGGCATGGAGCTTATGAGATGCAGAGTATCAAGCCTTTGATGACTTGACTTGCCTTTTGTCTGTTGAGAATTCTTCAATCATTAATTGGTTAAGGCAAGGAAGGAAGAATACAAATGCTCTTCTAATAGTTATAACAGATTTGATATGAAACCTAATACCAAGGTGGTAATATTTTTCTCAAGACTATGGTGTTTAAGTCAGTTTATTACTTTCTGAAATTCCTTTAAGATAAACAATTAACATGGGCTATATTAGCACTTGACAATTAGTAATATAAATCGAACAATAAACCATTTACTATCCTTAATGAATTGCACAATAGAATAGTTTACAGTGCTACCTAGAGTTTAGGTAACTTGGTCTTGACCCTATTAAAGAAATTGATTTACATATGCCATCCAAGGGAAAATCTCTGCCTTTTCATCAAAAAATTGGCTCAAAGATTTGGACATTTTGGTTAATAGAACCAATCTGCTTTTTAATAAATTTTAATCCAATTATTCACATATTAGTAGTAATCATATGATTAGAGTCATCAAGTCCTGGATAATTTGTGTCTTTAAGAAATTCATTCAGTAAGAAATAATAGCAAACTTCCTCCCCCTGAAATCAGTTTTCAGAAATAGCATTGATAAGCCAAGTACATTCTAATACTCTGTATCTCAAGACTGAAATCCAGTGAAAGTCTTCTCATTTCTGACTTTGTGAAAATTAATGTATGCTGTTTAATTATCTTTTCATAATTAACATTCATAGTTGGTAGTATAAATAAAGAACTAGAAATTGAAGTTATTAATATGCAATGTGATGAAACTAAGTATGACATGACTTATTATGACTAAATATGACAATATTAAAATAATAGATTTCAAAGATCTTTGAAGTAGTCACCCTAAATACACACACGCGCGCACACACACACACACACACACTCATACATGTCACTCTGAGCGATTGAAAAATGGTCTTGGGCCCAGTCAAGATATAAAGTTGGAACAGAAGACCTGTGTGACTGGTCTTTAAAAGATCTACCAACTCTATGGCAGGGTAGAAAAGAAACACGGCCCTTGGCAGAAGCAATCTCAACATCTCTCTAGAGGTATTCATACTAACGTTAAAAAATTTTCCACATATAAAACCTTACAAACATAAGTCCACAAAACAAAATTCAGAAAGCATGACAAAAATAAACCACCATGAACAAGGATAAGCAGAAAAAAAATCAAAGTATTACCTCTCGATAATTAAACTCTCAGAATATTAATAGAACATTCAGATGTAAACTTAAAAAAATTTTTTTAATGTTTATTTATTTTTTAGACAGAGAAAGAGCATGAACAGGAGAGGTTCAGAGAGAGAGAGAAATACAGGATCTGAAGCAGGCTCCAGGCTCTGAGCTGTCAGCACAGAGCCTGACATGGGGCTCAAACTCACGGACAGTGAGATCATGACCTGAGCTGAAGTCGGAGCTTAACCGACTGAGTCACCCAGGCGCCCCCAGATGTAAACTTTTAAAACCTGTTAAGGATGAACAAAGAATGAAAGAAAGAATAATCATGATTAAAGTGAGGATATAACAGAAGAATTTAAATCTATCTAAAAATAATAAATTGCGGGGCACGTGGGTGGCTCAGTTAGTTGAGCATTCAACTCTTGATTTCAGCTCAGATCCCAGTCTCACTGTGGGTGAGATCAGCTCATGTTTGGGCTCTGCACTGACAGTGCAGAGCCTGCTTGGGATCCTTTCTCTGCCTCTTTCTCTGCCCCTCCCCAACTGTGTGTACTTTCTCTTTCTCTCTCTCAAAATAAATAAATAAACATTTACTTAAAAAGTAAAAAATAAAAAATACATAAATTGAAATTCTTAAAGTAAACCACATGTAATTCTTGAAACAAAAAATGTGCCTAAAAACAGGCTAAATATGTTGAACATTGAATTAATGAGCTGGAATAAAGCCTTGAAGGGCCACTACATGTCTGCACCAAATTGGAAAACAATAACTTACTTGAACCAGATTCTGATAGAGTATTAAAAATTTATTGAAATGTGTATTGCCTGCATCTCTATCTTTTATAAAGGTTTTAATAAAATATTTCTTATAAATTTTGTTCAGATCCATTTCTTAATGGGTCTTAGAGAAGAGTATTATCCAAAGACAGGTTATATAATATGACCTGTATTTCATAAAATGCTCAGAATTTCTTTGCCCATTCAATATACAAAACATTGTTATTGTGCAACAGTTACCCTATCCTCAAATTTCAGTTTTCTGGCAACAGGAGCCTTAATCCAAATCACACACATTCCATTGCCCTAGCCGACCGTTTCTAGACATGCCCATGTCTTCCTCAACCCCAGTGCCAGAGCTCAATCTAGTATTTCTTGTATTCAAAAGTAACTGATAAAGTAAACCTATTTGTATTCTTAATGATTAAATATTTAGAATAGCTTTATAAAGCTTATATAATACCTTTATAGAATCCTTAATTCTATATAAGGATCTTTCTTGCTTGCTTGCTTGCTTGCTTGCTTGCTTTCTTGCTTTCTTTTTTTCTTCCTTTTTTCTTAATGTCCCTGCAAATCTTATTAACTCTGGCTTTATATAGACTAACCTAGAAAACATCAACAGTCATTACATTGAATACTGTTCTTCAGTTTAGTCATTACAGAAATGATTTCTGTCTTTTCTCCATTTGAAAAACTCTCTAAAGAATGTCTATATCTGTGAGTTTAACCAGAAAGTGGTCAGGAACACAGACTCTGACATCAATGTGTTTCAGTTAGAATCCTCACTATGCCATTTAAAAGTTGTATGACCTTGGGCAAATCACTTTACCCCTTCTTGGCTAAGTTGTTTCATTCAAAAGAGAAGATAACTATTGTATCCGACTTACTGGTGTCAGGATAAATTTAATTTATATACGTAAAGCAATTATGTCTATTCATAAAAATAGTAAATACTGCATAAATATTATGATTAATATCAAATTTTCACCCACTAAATTCATATTGTGTTAATTTTCATAACCTTTATGACTGCATCTGTAGCATGCATTCTTCATGTATTAAGTGACTATGGACAAAATAGTAATTCTATCCATTCATTCATTTATCCATATATTTATGTCTTTAGTAACAAAGTAAATCACACTTTTCCAGTCTCTTTTCTAAGTCAAAATAAACATACAATTTAGTGGAAGAGTAAAGTCATGAAAATGAACAATAAGAACAGATTTTCATTTAACTCTATGGTAACAATACTTACGTTTGCCTGGGGGAGTTAGGAAAGGTTTAGCAGACTAAAAAACTTTTGAATTGAAACATGAAGTAAGATATGTCAGGGCACTAAGGGAGTATGGAGGGAAAAGAAGAAAGAAAACTGGAAAATCAGCCCTCCCTTAAATAGTTAACAGAAGATCAGAGGGAAATTTGAACTCTGTGGCACATTGAAGGTGCTGGTTCAATCTCTGCCTAGATTAATTCAAATTCCAACATTAATGTCTAGTAGAAGGAAAAAACATTTCCAGGCATAGCAATAACTTACCTGAGTCATTACTGACCTACTGAAGCTGTCTAGCTCTTAACAAATATCTATGAGGCATGTAAGAAAGAAGAAAGAAAAAGCAACCCACTGCCAAGCCACCAACCAACCAACAGAAGACTTAAAATATGATGCAGATGTTGGGCCATCTGCCAAGAAACTTAAAATAACTATGATTAATATGTTAAAGGGCCTAATGGAAAAGGTAAACAGCATGTGAGATCAGATAGATAATTTCAACAAGGAGATGGGAACTATAAGAAAGAATCAACAGAAATACTAAATACACAAATACTCACATGCTCACACACACGCAAACACAAATGTAACAGAGAAGAAGCATGCTTCCAATAGGCTCATCAATACACTGAACAGAGCCAAATAAGGAATTAATAAACTTGATAGATGAATACAAAATTATAATTGGAGACCTCAACACTCCTTTCTCAACAATTGACAGAATAGACACAAAATCGATAAGAGCATAAAAGACATGAGCAAAACTACCAACTGATTTTACCTAATTGATATTTATAGAACTGTTTACCCAACAAATACAGAACACACGTTATTTTTTTAAGTGCACATATAACACTCTTTAAGATGGGCCATGTTCTCTGGGCACCTGTGTGGCTCAGTCAGTTAAGCATCTGATTCGGTTTCAGTTCTTTAGTAATGATCTCATGGTTTGTGAGATCAAGCCCCACATCAGGCTCTGCACTGATGCGAGCCTGCTTGGAATTCTCTGTCTTCCTCTCTCTGCCCTTCCCCGACATGCTCTCTCTCTCTCTCTCTGTCAAAATAAATAAATAAATATTTAAAAAAAGATGTATCACATTCTCAACTATAAAACAAACCTTAACAAATTTAAAACAATAGAAATCACATACATAATGTTCTTGAATGATAACAGAATTAAATAAGAAAACATTAGTAAAATGCCTGGAAATCCCCAAATATTTAGAAACTACACAATATATTTCTGAATAACCTATGAGTCAGAGAAGTCTCCAGGGAAATTAAAAATATTTTAAGCTGAATGAAAATGAAAATACAGCAGACCAAATCATTGGTACATAGCTAAAACATTGCTTAGAGGGGAGTTTATAGTAATAAATATTTATATTATAAAATATGTCTCAAATTAGAATTCTAGGCTTTTACCTTTAAGGGTAAATTGAATGTAAAGCAAGCAGAAGGAAGAAAATAATAAAGTTAAAAGCAAAAATCAATGAAATTGCAAACAGGAAAATAGTACAGAAAATCAATGTAACTAAAAGCTGGGTTTATTTTTTTTAAAAAGTCAATTAAATGGATAAGCCTTTACACAGACTGAATTTAGATAAGAGAGAAGATGCAAATTATTAATAAGAATGAAAGCATGGACATTACTATAGTCCATAGACATTAAAAGGATAATAAATAAATACTACAAAGAATTCAGTGCCCATAAATTGGACAACTTGGATGAAAGGGATCAATCTATTCCTTTAAAGACACAATTTACTAAAACCTATTCAAAAAGAAAATAAGGTGACTCATCCTACTTCAATGAGGGAAATTGAAGTACCACTTTCAAATATTCCAATAAAAAAATTCCATACCAAGATTATTTTACTGATGAATTATAGAATTTATAGAAGAAATATCAGTTCTTCAAATTGTGTTAACCTTTAGGGAAAATATGTGAAGAGTATTCAGGAACTACCTTACTAATTTTGGCTACTTTTCTTTAGTTGCAATATTATCTCAAAACCAGAAACATACAAAAAGTAGAGGGTAGGAATAAGAGAGACTTCTAAAAAGGTTGCATTTTATAGAAAGAAGCAGCATATTGATTATTTGAACTATTGAAATTTCAGAGAATTCTTGAGCCTTCCAATTTTGATTTTCTTCAGGATGTTCTTTCCAGGACTATTTTGACTAATCAAAACTTATTATGAATGTATACTAATTTAGAGAGTAAGGTATGACCACTGAGATAGACTTACAGATCAATAAACAAGACAGAGTCTAGGAATAGAGCAACACAGTTGATTTTTAACAAACCTATCACTATAATTCATTGAGGATCCATAGTAATGTTAGGGCAACTGGATGTCTACATGGGGAAGGAAAATAAGACTTGATCTTCACTTCACAGCATACACAGACATGAAATCAAAGTGTGCTATAGACTCAAGTGAACACTAAAATAATATTATTTTAGAATAAAACATAGAATGTTTTTAAGACTTTTGGATAAGTAAATATTTCTAAAATGGAAATAAAGCAAGGGCTCTAATTTATTATAAAACTAATACAACTTGATTTCATCAAAGTAAAATGGTTATGTATTGGAAACTATAAAATTAAGAAAGTTAAAAGGCAAGCCACAGACTGACAGAAAATATGCTATACATGTATCTATCAGACTTGTGTCCAGAATATATAAAAATTTCAAGATAAGACAAACCAATTCACTTAAAAATGGGAAAAGTCTTTTTTTTTTTTTTTTTAACGTTTATTTATTTTTGAGACAGGGAGAGACAGAGCATGAACAGGGGAGGGGCAGAGAGAGAGGGAGACACAGAATCTGAAACAGGCTCCAGGCTCTGAGCTGTCAGCACAGAGCCCGACGCGGGGCTTGAACTCACGGACTGTGAGATCATGACCTGAGCCGAAGTTGGACGCTTAACTGACCAAGCCACCCAGGCGCCTCAAAAAATTGTCAAAGTCTTGAAGAGAAATTTTACAATAAGAAGATATTCAAGTGGCCAATGAATACATCAAAGCATTTTTTAAGACATGAGCCATTAGAGAAATGCAAATTAAAACTACAAGTAGAGGGGCGCCTGGGTGGCGCAGTCGGTTAAGCTTCCGACTTCAGCCAGGTCATGATCTCGCGGTCCGTGAGTTCGAGCCCCGCGTCAGGCTATGGGCTGATGGCTCGGAGCCTGTTTCCGATTCTGTGTCTCCCTCTCTCTCTGCCCCTCCCCCGTTCATGCTCTGTCTCTCTCTGTCCCAAAAATAAATTAAAAAAACGTTGAAAAAAAAATTAAAAAAAAAAAAAAAACTACAAGTAGATACAACACACTTACTAAACTGTCTAAAAGTAAAAAGATGGAAAACACTAGATGATGGTGGATATTTGAAACATGGCTCATACTTTGCTGATGGGAGTGTAAGATGGGAGAATCATTTTGGAAAACATCTGGCAATTTCTTTTAAAGTTAAACATACACCCCCTCTATAACCCAACAGTTCTATTCCTTTCAATCCTGAAATTCCTGAGATGAATAAAAACATACGCCCATAAACATATGCCAATTACTTTCATAATGTGAAAGCAACCTAAAGGTCCAGCAAGATAAGAAATGGCTCAACAAATGTGATATATTACATAATAGAATATTACATAGAAATGGTAGGGACTAGAGCCAGGTACATTGTGTAAAGAAATAAATGAAAGAGCAAAGTGTAAACTATACCTCTTATGTAATTTGTTCTCAGTTGGACATTACTGCTCTCCAGGTGGAACTTTCAATGCACATGTGTGCTTCTGTGGTTTCCCATTAATGTGAATGTACTTCTGATATTTAGTACAGAGGTGAGCAGGGAAGCTAAACATCTGGCAATTCATAGGACATAACAAAGATTTTTCCTACATTCTGATCAGCTTTTGAAATATCTCTGACATATTCATATAGTCTAAAATAATGTTAAGAATTCTCTTTCCCTAAAACCTCAATTCATATAACATACACAAAAATGTTTTTATGTAGTTTTAATGCACACTGTATTTTTCAGGAAAGCAGCTATCATGTAAATCAACAGAAGTTTTACTTTGTGAAAACTTGTTCCCACCTTTAGAAAATACAACACTAACAGCAATGTTAATGTTTGGGATTCCAGAACAACACATTCATATCAATCTGTTTTCGTAGCTGTTGAATTAACAAATATTGTACAAACCAGAGTAAGTAGCTTATTTCATTATGTCTTCTATATGAGGTCATACCCAAACATTTTCAAACTGAAATGTATATTGTTACAAGATATTTTTATCTATTTAGTTTATATTTAGAGTTTAGTACTGATAATAACCTAATTTGTAGGTTATTATCTATGTGTTTCATTTTAGGATAGAAATAGAGTGTTAAAATATTTATAATAAAACGTTTTAAGTCTAATGGAGTCTAGAATCACTGTTTTACAAAGTTGTGAAAAGAAGAAGAATGTAATGGTAATTAAAGGTATATCTTTAATTTAATTTAATTTAATGTAAAATTGGGAAATTGAGAAGATCTTAGGTCTATAGACACAGGCAGAAGTGGCAATGAAGAAGAGGCTAGATATACAGAAGGACAATGTGGGTAGTATTAACTTAAAGAGATTAAATGGGATGGTTAGAAATACAGTTTGTCTTAATACACCCACTAAGATACACCTGTTAAGTCCTACACCAGTTATCACCTATATCAGAGTCTTTATATGTATTTCTGAGTAATTTGTTACTGTTTCCCATTACCATTGTCTTCCCCAATTGACTCATAAGTTCCTTAAGTAAAGGGGCCAGGAACTTCAATCATGCACATTGCCAAGCAGTTAAGTTAACATGTGTTAAATGCTCTCGTAGTTAATTACCCATTTGAGAATGGAACCTGACATAGATGCTGGGTGCGGAATATTGATGGGGCAGAGAAGGGCCTGGACGAGACAGAATGCACACCCAGCTTTGTTGCCAGTGATGCAGCCATCCTCTCCTTTACCTACATCTTTTATCTCTGACTTTAAAATATCAAATAATGGATGAGAGTGGGATCCCAGCCAAACATAACAGATGACTTGACTTTGACCTTTGAAAAATTCAAGCTTTAAGTAATAGTTGTGACTTGTGGGATAAATTACTTCGGCAATGGAGGGCAAGTGCCCCATGGGCCAGATCAGGTTAAAGTTACAGTATTTTGTTATACTGTCTTACCTTGGCCTGATTCTTCTGTATAATAAGGCTTTAGAGCTATTCACATTTCCTAACAGTAACAGCAAGAAACTATTCTTATCTCTGTTTTTCAGATGAGGAAACTCAAGCAGGGGGTTATATGACTTGGGTAAGATCAGTCAAGAAATCAGCAGGTTGAAAATAAACATCAATTCTCCTGAGGTCAGAACTTGTGTTCCAAAAAGACATGTTACCTAATCATGCAGAAATGTAATAATTGAAAGAAAATATCTCTGAATTTATTCTTCCAGATTTTGATCACTTGAAGTCAGGTTAAATGAAATAGCAGACCCTGTAGAAACATATAACTTGGAAAATATTTACTTTATAATAGTACATGAAATGGTAGCACTCAGAAAGCACCTTCTCAGGTATGTTCAAGTTGTGCTTGGCCCAGTTACTGAAATTAAAAGATATGAATTCTATATCTAGATTTAACACTAACTTATTTGATGTTGCTTTAATCATTTTAATTGTTTAGGTTTTAAATGTTTGATACATTATATATACATATGTGTGTGTGTGTGTGTTTGTGTGTGTGAATTTTGTATACATAAAATTTATATAAATATGTAAAATTATATATATATACATACATTGTATATATATACACACATATAGATATATGTATATATATAATGTGTTAGACACATCACAGTACCTGTTTCATAGGATTCATCCATCCAGGAGTAGCTATGGGTCATCTATTATTCACCATGATTTTAAGGGTAGAGATTAAAAGAGAAGTCACGTAAACAATCTCAGGAAAATAGATTGCAGCCCTTTATGATGGAAAAGTGCTCAAAATTTCACAGAGTCTGTTGGATACTCATTCATATTGTAAGATCTTACAGCATCAATTTTTGAAAAACATCATCATTGTCATCCTCTGGCACTGTATTGTTCCTTCCCAGATTTATTTTTTACACATAGCACTTGTCATAATCTGATATTCATATTTTAGAATTATAAGCTCCACAAGAGAGGAGAGTTACATTTATTTTTCCTTTTTATGGCCCCTGCACTTAGAAAACTGGTTTGCATAGAATGCACTTTCAAAACATTGACTGTATGAGGTGAATATGAGAAATTCTGATAGATTAGTTTAATCAAGACTTTTCTGAGCTTATATCTTTAAGAGAACTCCACGGAAATTATCTATGTGTGCAGCTACATAATGATCGCTTATGCTATCCTTAGGAGCTATGCCTGCCAAATTGGTCAATGTTTTGCCCTGTCTTTGTTCTATGTGGTCTTTGCCCTGTCCTAGAGGAGCTGCGATTCTGTGCATGCAACAAGGAAACAACTGGACCAGAAATACAGCTGTTAAAACTTGTCAGCCCAACAGGAATGATGAATCTATGTTGAGAAATAAATGGGTATTTTATTGGAGTAAGAGTTAACTTCCATGGAAGGAAAAAAAAGGTAGAAGGAAATAAAAAGCTCTGCCACATACACTTTTGGAGGTAACATGTTTAGAGCTCTATCCTATTTAGTGTTTCCACATAACCAGCTCACAGACAGCTGCATTAGTATTTGGACATAATCTTTCCAATATAGAAAGTAGTATTTCAAGTCATTCCAGCAAGCATTGAATTGATACGGCCATACATCGTTTTTAATAAAGAAAGCCTATTATGCCATTTTTTCCCTAAAATCCCAGATAAGGTTCTAAGTCCTAGAATTCAATTCAAATATTCTCTTACTCTCTTATTCTTAGGGCCATATCCTAGAAAGAAGCACAGCATATGATTACTAGGTGTACAATAAATCCTTCCCACATAAATGAATTTTAAAAAGCTAGAGAAAGGAAAGATTCAAGATATTTCCCAAATATTACACACGAATGCAATTGTATGATTATATTTTATTTTTACTGCTATTGTGTCTACATTGTTTCAATCCATACAGTTATTATAATTATAAGCATCAATTACACTCTATATGTTATACTAAAAGAATTATGCTCTGCCATTCAGGCTATAACACAGGGAGGAAGAAGTCAGGCCCCCTCACTTGGAATGAAAGGGCTGATGTTCTGGACAGAACAATCCAGAAGTAACTGAAGAGCAGAACACTGAAGAGGAGAGAGAAGCTCAGAGAGAGAACCCTGGAGACCTACAGAGGATCCCTGCAAGTGTTCAGCTGAGTACTGAACTGTTACGTAAAAGGAAGTGATCTGTATGTAACCAGGGAAAGGGTTTTCTGAAAGGATTAGGTGTAATAGTGCCCTGTGCTCATACAAGACTGAGAATAGAGTCAGTTCCCTCCATCCACATGGGAAAACCTCAAGGTTTATAGGGAAGTGAGTACACAGAGTGTCTTGAGTTTTACTTAAGTAATGAAGAGGAATTAGCGTTAGATCGAGCTTTGCTCCAGTCCTCCTTAGCAAACCTGTCAACAAGAACAAAAAGAGAGCCATTTCTTTTTTTTTTAATTTTTTTTTAATGTTTACTTATTTATGAGAAAGAGAGAGACAGAGCATGAGTGGGGGAGGCACAGAGAGAGAGGGAGACACAGAACCAGAAGCAGGCTCCAGGCTCTGAGCGGTCAGCACAGAGCCCGACGCGGGGCTCGAACTCACAAACCGTGAGATCATGACTTGAGCCGAAGTCGGACACATAACTGACTGAGCCACCCAGGTGCCCCAAAAGAGAGCCATTTCTAAGTAATGAAGCTATATCTTAGATCTAAGTCTAAGAATGTTTATAGTAAGACAAAAATACCTAGCATCCAAAAAAGGTAAAATTCACACTGTGGGGTATCAAATAAAAAATTAACAGGCATGAAAGGAGGTAGGAAAATAGGACTCATGATGTAGAACAAAATTAATCCAAGCTGACTCAGAACTGACTTGGATGTTAAAATTAGCAGACAAGGACATTAAAACAGTTATCATAACTGTATTCCACATGTTTAAAAAGTTAAGTAGAGATAGAAAAGATATAAAAAAGACAAAAACCAAACTCCTAAAAATGAAAACTAGGATACCTGAGATAAAAAATACACTCAATGAATTTAACAACAGATTACACACTGCAGAAGAAAATATCAGTGAACAGGAGAAACCATCCAAAATGAAGCACAGTGAGAAAAGGGAATTTAAAGACAAAATGAAAGAGCACTAGTGAGACGTGGGATAACTTCAAATGCCCTAATATACATGTAATTGGCATTCCTGAAAGGATTAAGGGGAGCAGAAAATGTTTCAGGAAATAATGGCTGAAAATTTTCTAAGTTTGGTAAAAACTAAAAAACCCACAGATCCACAAATCTCAATGAATCCTGTGCCTTAAATACTTTTTCTCTGAAACAAAAAAAAAAAGCTAGACCAAGTTACATCATTATCAAATTTCTCAAAACCAATGATACAGAGGAAACTTACATTTTTAAATGTTTATTTATTTACTTATTTTTGAGAGAGAGTGCACATGAGCACACAAGCAGGGCAGGGGCAGAGAGAGAGGAGGACACAATCTGAAGCAGGCTTCAGGCTCTGAGCTGTCAGCACAGACAGGGCGTGAACCTATGAACCATGAGATCACGACCTGAGCTGAAGTCAGATATTTCACTGACTGAGCCACTCAAGTGCCCCATGCAGAGGACACTTAAAAACAGCCACAGTAAACAGACATGCTATACACAAAGAAACAAATATCGGGATGACAGTAGATTTACTATCAAAAGCAATGTTTTTTGTTAATTACCAATATAATAATTATCAATTAGCAATACTGATAATTATCTTTTAAGTCAAGAAGGTAACTATTAGAGATTTTGGAGTTAAAAAAGAACAAAGCAAATAAGTAAGGCATTTATTAACTCCAGTGAAAACAGAAAGTTACAGAAGAAATGATTATTATGATCATAATATACTGCATTGCTCAGTTGTAAATAAGATTTAAAGTGATAATATGAACACTGATTATTATATACCACATTTTTATATGTGGTATTATATACCACATTTTTTAAAAATGTGGTATAATTATATTGGGAGGACATGATTATGCATGTGCATTATAAGAAAGCAAAGACCTTGCATTTTATGTGGGTGTAATTAATGACATTTAATAGTGGTAAAATGAGTGAGCTTATGACACATTATTCAGATATTTCAGAAAAGACCGCTCAGATGGATGAAAATGGTTGCTTTTGTGTCAGTGCTGGCTTCCCATGAAGCCATGTGATTCCCATGTGACTACACAGGACCCCAGACTCTGAGGGGTCCTATGCTGGATTTAATGCTCTGCTGTTGCAGTCTTGAAGTCTTTAATAATTTTATCTTTGAACTTACGTCTTGTGAGTAAGGCCCAATGAGACTGTAGAGCATATATGGAAGCAGTAGACACATACAATGTGTGTCCCCACTGTTCCTTGTTAGCTCATGTGTATATAACATTTGAGATGCCTCATTAGCTCAGACTTCTGGTGGACCCATAACTGGTGGTAGCTCAGCAAGTCAAATGGTGGAAAGTATGCATGTTACATCTATAACTGAGTTAGTGGTAGTGGAACTTCCCTGAATTAGCCAACCACTTACACTGAAAATGATAATATAGAAGGAAAGGGAAGGATGAGCCAGAGGTAGAGGGTATTAATAAAATGTGTATGCATGTAGAAGTAAAATAAAAACAATCAAGTCATTTTGTGCAGTGTGTCCACTGTTCTGCTAAACTAAATGCATATTCATATACAAGCTATGAAATATGAATTGTGTAATTTTAGTGATTCCATATACAAGTTAAATGCCTAATAGAAAGATGAATGGCAAGACTCGGTAAATACTTTTTTTACTTAAAATGACATTAAATAAAAATAAAACACCATTACAAGTTGCAAGGCAATGGAATAAAGGAAGAAAAATGTTTACACTTTAGTACCTTTAACAGTATTTTTTCTTGTTTTTAGAACAAAAGTTCCCATATTTTCATTTTGCACTGGATACCACCAATTTTATAGCTGGCTGTGCTTCAAGAATCAAGATCTCAAAGGTAGGGAAAGGGGGAACTTTGGTTTTCCATATAATCTCATTGGATTTTTTAATGAGAAATATGCATTGTTTTGCTGGAAACAAAAATTGAAATTAAAATGCTAACAGTAATAGGTACAATTAGCCAGCTAAAGAGAGGGGAAATAATTCATCTGACCAAGGAACCACGTGTGAAAATGAGGTGAAGTATTGGTGAGTCCTAAGGATCAAAATCCTGGAGGCAGGCCAGAACATCAAGAACCTTAATGGTGAGTAGACTGGGAAAGAGTATGAGACAGATCAGGAAGAGTCTTAGGATCCATGTGAAGGAGTTTGGATTGGATTTTTCAAGTGATAGAAGACACTGAAGTTGTTAAACAGGACAGATTTTACTTACAGCAGGCTCAATGGTGCAGCAATGAAGGTAATTACACTTTTTGAGGCCACACCCTCTCTAGAAATTATAATACATGATGATGATTAGAAAATGAGACGTTTGAGTGAATCATCCAACTAAACTTGCAAATCAATATATCAGATCTAATTTAAAGTAATGTGGGTGAGTTTATCAAAGTGATTAAAATTTACCACAATGCTTTCAGGATCAAAATAAAAGAACACTCTAGCATTTTTTTGAAGAGATATATTTTTCATGAATAATTATTTTCAATTTTCCTACACAGACTATTACTTTATTCTAGTTACTACTTAGTAGCAAAATGGCCAGAAGAAGCCTTCTGATCTTCCTGTCATATCATTATCACTATTTTATTTTACCTTCACCTACAGAGGAGGGATTTTATTTCAACTGCATAAATGTCTTCAGATTTTCTTAAATCGACTGATTCCAACTTAAATGCAATGGTACCTTTGCTAGAGGTGGGAAAGGGCCAGGCAGAGAATTATTCATCTCTGCTGAGTAAATCATTCAGAGCCAGGTAACTTAAATTTCTAGAGATGATGAATAGCTACATAGGCAAAGGCAAAGGCAACATTTCCTTTGGGGCAATGGAGGATGATGAAAATCATCAATGAGCCGCTAAAGAACAATAAAAAAGTAATGCAAATGTCCTTAATATTCCTCAATGATGCACCAAAAATGCATTAAAATGTTAAAACTATTGTTATAATTTGAAAGCATGAAAATTGTATATGCCTCAAACAGAAAATGGAAAAGATAATACAGAATCACAAAATTGTGGATTGATCAAGTGGATTCTGTTGACAGACCTTTTTTTGCAGCAGATGGAACCTGTTATCGTAAAGCTATGAGACAGAAAAACTTCATAAAGATCGATTTGAATGTCAGTTTCCCTGTGTTATATAAATTTAGGGATTTGAGACATACAAAAATGTGTGAGATAAAAGATACAATGCAGGATGTATTCTAATACACCGTAATGTATTGCTATTTTTGCATTAAATAGCACATTCTTATAGCGAACATTATTCCCTATTCAGAAGTTATGCCACTGGTTCCAAGCTAGTTTTTCTAATAAAGAACATTGTGTACAATATGAGTTTCTCTTAAAACAGCACATGTAACTAGTTTAACCTAGTAGCTGTGTCTACTAATTCAGTCATAGTTCTTGAAAGCCACACACATTTGGTTCTATACCAATAGACTGGATGAAAAGAAGGTAGAAGGAAAGAAATGTTTTTTATGGTTAAAAAAAGAAGAAGACCTAGGGGAAACTGTTTATAGTTTGTTAAAATTCATGCATCTTCAGGAAAAACTAATGATATCAGATTTTAACTATGTTTTGGAAAGTGGACATTTCTCCTGCATTCGTTAATTTAATTGGCACAGTAGAAGTTTTAAGTGTCCTTTCACCTTTGGATACGGAGCTGTAGTTTTAGCAACAGTCTTTCTGAAACAGTAAAATTATTTAATAGAAGCTCAAGATTCCAAAGGTTGTTTTAGAAAAAAAAAAAAAAAAAGATCCTTTGAGTAAAAGGAGTCTTCATAATTTGGTGAAGGGAAGCTTTTAGGAACCAGTCAACACATACTTTATAATCAGCTGCTTTAGGGTAGGGAGTGTCTCGGGGCATCAGCGAATGTGATCATTTGGGGGGGAATGAATCCTTTAGCAGGATCATTTTCCTCTTCCCTAGGATATGTAGCACTGGTCTTAACAATGTCCTGCTGGGAAAGCAAGGGGTTAAGAATGATATATTGAGGCCCCAGCACTATGCTGCAAATGCAACATTTAAATGGCTATTCATTGGTGCATCTGGGTGGCTCAGTCAGTTAAGCATCAGACTTTTGATTTTAGCTCAGGCCATGACCCCAGGGTCTTGGGATCTAGCCCCACATCAGTCTCCCTACTGGGCATGGAGCCTGCTTAAGATTCTCTCTCTCCCTCTCTCTCTCCCTCTCTCTCTCTCTCTCTCTCTCTCCCCTTCTCCTTTTGCCCCTCTCCACGGCTTGCACAATATTTCTCTCTCTTTAAAATACAGAAATCTTTAAATTAAAAAAAAAAAGAATGTTTGGGGCGCCTGGGTGGCTCAGTTGAAATCAATCAACTCTTGATTTCAGCTCAGGTCATGATCCCCAGGGTGGTGGGATCAAGCCCCATGTAGATCTCTGCACTCAGCATGAAGCCTGCTTAAGATTCTCTCTCTCCCTCTGCCCCTTTGCCCCACTTGTGTGTGCTCTCTAAAATAAAAGAAAAAAAAGAAATCTTTAAATAAATGGTTATTCAGAAAAATTCTAATGAGGATGAACAGCTAGTACACTATGTTAGTGAAGATATATATACATGGATTATTGGACACTTATGTACTATTTGTAAAATCTTTGAGCTTTTCTGTCTTTTTTTCATAAAAAACTCAACACTAGAAAATCCTCAGAGACATAAAAAGGAATATTTAAAGAAATTAGAAGCTCCTGAAGTTTTCCTGATTCTCCAAGGGCAGAGGGAGCAGGGCTTTATGGGACAGAAGTGCTTGGGGGGGGGGGGTGGGAAGGCCCCTGGGTGGCTCAGCGGTTAAGTACCTGACTTCTTCTCAGGTCACCATCTTGCGGTTCTTGGGTTGGAGCCCCGCATCTGGCTCTGTGCTGACAGCTCAGAGCCTGGATTCTGCTTGGGATTCTGTGTCTCCCTCTCTCTCTGCTCCTCCCCCACTCATTCTCTCTCTCTCTTTCTCTCTTAAAAATAAACATTAAAAATAGAATGACTCAGGAATATCTTGGGATCTTCCACCTTCATGGTCTTGAGACATCTTTTCTTCTTTCATTCATCAGGATTTAGTGGTGAGGTCAGCTGAGGTTTAAAAATTCTACTCTTTAACTACCATAGGGAACCTTTAATTATAGAATGGAATTAATGTGATAATGATTTGGATTTAACTATTTGAAGACAGTGAGTAGCAAATATCGATCAATCCCTTGGTCACTAGGTCTTTGTGGGGAAAATCCACGGTGGGGAAATCAGACAGGAAGCACTCTGTACATTTCCTCTTTCTCACTCGCTATGGCTTTATTTCTTTTCTTTAAAGCTTGTCTTTAAAGCTTCCATTTCTCTTTAGCTTATGATTAAATCTCTTTTTGAAAGCCATTTATTTCCCTTTGGATGATAGATTACTTGTGGAAAGAAATTGGACTGCATTAATATATCTACTGTTCCATGCATTGGGAGAATCTTGTAATCTACAATAAGATGTCACAAATATCAAAGAAACATTAGAATATCTGTTTTGAAAACATTTCTATACCTAAAGTTTAGTATGAGAAAAGACCTTAAAATATCAATATTTCATTTTATTGACAAGCTTACAAAAGTTTGAAAATATACGTTAATATTGCTCTAGTATGTACATTAGTTGACATTTCCTTAGGTAAGTACAGACTTTTTTTAAATGGTGATAGTCACATGTAACAGTTTGGTGGGATAGTGGAACCTCTCATTAAAGATGTGCTAATTATACAAGAGATTATTTGTACATTTGCATGCTGTATTAAGAGAACTTGAGAAAGTTCTGCCTTTGCTTTCCACACTATTACAAGTCACTATTAGAGCTTTTTTTTTTTTTTTTTTTTTTTTTTTTTTTTTTTTTTGGTGCCAAATTATTCCAGGAAAGCATCAGCTGATTTAACAATCCAAATCTGCCATTTGTAACCAGGGTTACAAATTCCTAGGATGTGCCATTGTCATAATAAAAGCTAACATTAGTAGAATGTTTACTACTCATTAGGAGCTTTCATTATGTAAACTCATTTAATATTCACAATATCCTAGAAACACTATTTTCACCTCCTTCACAGAGGTGAGAAACTGAGGCATAAAGAACTTTGGTAAGTGTTCCAAGATGGGCACTAGAATTCAAGCCAGACAATCTGAGTGTACAGCCTATGCTCTCAACCACTTTGTTTTACTCTACCCTCTGCTCAATCTCGTGATGCTATCTCATTGCTGGCTCATTCAAATCATATCCATGAGTTAATGAGAAGCTATTGAAGTTATTTTATTTAATTTATGGCTAGTATAACAAAACACCACAGACAGAAGAGCTTATAGACCACAGAAATTTATTTCTCACTCTTCTGGAGTCTGGGAGGTCCAAGATCAAGGCACCAGTGGTAACTTTGTGGTAAGAGCCCTTTTCCTGATTTCATGCTGGTGCCTCTCACTGTGTCCTCACATGATGGAAGGGGTGAGGTTATCTCGGGAGTATGTTTTTTATAAGAGCTCTAGTCCCATTTATGAGGATTCCACCCTCATGAGTTAAGAACCTCTCCAAAGTCCCACCTACTGCAGTCACCCTTGGGGATTAGGAATTTACTATATTAATTTGGGGGGAACACTAACATTCAGACCATAGCATTACTATTTATTTTATCAGGGCTCTTTCTGAGCTACTATATCGTGTTTTTGTCATATGTTCTACTAGACTTTTTTTATGGGAATGTATAAAATTGGAAGACATAAGCAGTTAAGTGTTTCAAATCATTCTCTTTCTCCCTTTCTCTCTCTGTCTCTCTGTCTCTCTCTCTCTCTCTCTCTCACACACACAGTAATCCTTTAAAATACATTCTTCAGTAATTTATGTGAAATTACAGAGAAAATGTTTTGAAAGACTTATTGAACAGGGTAGAGTGATCTCAATTTATATGTAGATTTTCACAAATAATTTTGAAACAAGAATTTTGCAACAATAATATCTTGATAAAATCAGAGGATGACAAATGTTTTCTCAGGTAGAACCTTATGGAGATGCAGTACCTGGTTGGAATAACAACAGTCCAAGACATGATCATCACTTTTCCTGTCCAGAAACTCGATTGTGTCAATGTGTTCAAGGAACATTATTCTGTGGGTTCCAAAAACACCAGAGACTATTTTATGAGTGAAGATGTGAGTGAACTAATTTATAATGAGAATTCTAGTTACCAAATAAACTCTGTCTTTCATGTTAGCAGCCAGAGCATTATTTCTGTGTTGACCAATTTATGTTTGAAGAAAGTTATAAACTGAGGGTTGTTCACTGAACGAAAAGGAAATCAGGAGATTTAGAAAGGACCTCTGAAATGGATGTGACTTTGTTGTCACATTTTGGTGACTATTCAAGCCCATTCCTTTCAGGAATGAACCCAGGTTATAAAGAGCAAGTTTTCTTGTAATATTTTGTGATCTTAAACTCCTCTTATTAATTAAAATATGACTTAAAAAACTAAGCAATATATATTTTCATCAATTTTATGAATATCTGAAAATTTATGAACATACATACCTACATAGGTATGATTCAAAAATTATTATTCACAGTAGCTGTGCCAAATTTAAGTCCTTCACAGGGGACATCATGGAAAACCTCTCCAAACAGATTTGTGGGAAAACCCTTTCTGTGCATGGAGAATGTTTCATTAAATTCTAGTATGAAGCTAGGCAATAAAAATGATATGGATCAGAAATAATATCCAAGTCTCCTTTTTATTTTCTTATCACTTTCGTTTTTGTCTTTCTACATTTCAATTTTGTTAAAATTGTCATTCAATGACCATTTAAAAATTATTAGAGACTTCAAAGCTTTATTGGATGTGGGGCTATACACACATCCCCCCCACCCCCACATTGATGCCAAGAAAGTGACTGACAATTGCTGGGAGTGTTTATTTCTCTCTTGATTCACAGACAGTCCAATTCATTCTCACCTTGTGAGGCCCAGCCATCATGAGTCACCTTGGTCTATCAAAACAGTAAATCTACATCATAGGAAAATATAAAAACCCCAGGGTCGGAAAAGAGCTCTTGCGACTTAAAAACTACAGAATATTATATTAACGTATCATAGTGATTTCAACTGTGCATTCAACATTAAGTTGAAGAAATATTTGGCTTTTTTTGTGCTCTACTTTTCCTCCTAAATGAGGTGAAAAATAGAGTTTTTGAGGGTACAAATCTTCCTTAAAAGTTAAGTTTCCCACTATCTCAACTTTTTAAATCTATAACATGAGCATGTTTTTTAAGTCTCTTCTTGGTAAAGAGCAAAATAAAGTTTTATAACATAACCATATACTTAAGTATTTATTGTACTTCAGTCTTCACATAAGTATCGAAAACAAAATGTTAGTAAATATTTGGCAAATAGATACTAAGGCTCTTTTAATTCATTTATGCTTACCAATGGTTACGAAGACATAGAATTGGTTTATCTTCCAAAGTTTCTTTTTGTGTTTCTTTTGGGAGTAATTTCTAGCAAGTAGCCCCGATTTTAAAATAAGCAAGTTGTTTGAGAGTCTGAAGAGGGAAAAACTACAGAGGAAAAAGATCTTAATCTAATTGAGTTTCAGGTTTTAAGGAAGAAAATCATAAATCAGCAAAAATAAAGGCATCCAATTTTAAAAAAAGATGTTAGTGCACTTAACACAGCAGGGTTCATAAGTGCTTTGAAAGAATTTGTATACATTGACTCATGCATGGTAATTATTAAATAGATAAGGTTTTCATATTACCTTCAATATTTCATGTCAAAATAAATCTCATGTTTTGACACTAATTTGGAGTCATTTATAATTTTCTTATAATAGCTTATCAAGGTCTTTTGACTTAAAAAGCACAAACTCAGTATGGTTAAGTCATCAGAACAAAATCAAGTTGAAATATAGTAAAACTGTGTGAGGAAGAGAGTTTCAGTTTGGGAGTCATAGTCCACTGGAGGACATTTAATAAAATTGCAACCAAGAAGCAAAAGAAGAAGCATGGCACAGATGTCTTCGTGAGAAAGGTAAGTTTAGACTCATCTTTTAATAGCCTATAGAAAAAATGGTACAAAATCTTAATGATACTGTTTCACAGCAAGAGCAGCGAGTAAAGAGTTGGAGGAAAGCTGAAAACCAACCCACAGCTCTAAAAGGAGTTCAGTGTGCAACATTTTTGAAGAGCTTTATAAGTATTCGAGATCTCTTTTTAAGGATAATTTAAAGGAAGAAACTTCTTGAAAGTAGAAGAAATGTGCTAAGTGACATCAAATATAAAAGCACAGATCTCTAGTGCCCAGTGAAATAGAGCTGAGACAAGCTCAGCACCCCTCAGAGGTCCTGGCGAAGTGTTTGCGTTCTTCCCAAGAAAGTATTTCTTTTCTCCTTTTAGGTTTCCTCTCCTCTTTCTCTTTCAATTTAGCTGTCTGTGGCTTTTCGTGGTCCAGTCATTCAAATATTTATGGCACCCCAACTGGGTGCTAGTTGTCAATGCTAAAAGATGTGGAAGACACAGTCTCTGACATTGAAGAACATATACACTGAATACCCTGCAAACAAAACAAATTAACCAAACCTTAAATCCCAATTGCAGATCCATTTTAACTGATGGTTTATGATGCTAGACACTTGTTCACGTGTACATTGGCTGTCCATATAGTTTGTTTTGTGAAGTGACTATTTTGCTACTTTTTATATGTTTGCCATTTTATTGAATTTTAGGGGTTTTTATATATTGTGAATACAAGTCCTATTGTCAGTTTTTTGTATCACAAATATTTTCTTCCAGTCTACCACTTGCTTGCTTCTTTCATTAATGGTGCCCTTTGACATTTTTTTTTTATTTTCTGTTTTTCCCATCTGTCTTTTGTTTGCTCTCTTTCTCTGTTCTTTGCAGTGTTCATCAAAAATATTTTCATACTTCATCTAATATCTGTTATTGCCACTTAATTTGTTTTTAATATTTATTCATTTTTGAGAGAAAGAGAGAGAGTGGGGGAGGGAAAGAGAGAGAGGGAGATACAGAATCCAGGTTTTGAGCTGTCAGCAGAGCCTGATGCAGGGCTCGAACCCACGGCTTGAAACATCATGACCTGAGCTGAAGTCAGATGCTCAACCGACTGAGCCACCCAAGCTCCCCTGATATCTGTTATTGCCATTTAGTTACGCCTCTTTGTATTATTTTTAGTGGTTGCTAAATATGCAATTTTAACCCATCTAACTTACCTTCTTCCAAAATGATTCTACTGTTTCACAATGTTATGAACTTTGCAGTAGTATATTACCAATATATCTTCTCATTATCGTATAGTATTTATTTATTTATGTTATATACCCTACATTACGTCATTATTTTTTACTTTAAACAGTAAATACTTTTTGAAGAGATTTAAAGATACACATATATATATATATATATATATATATATATACACACACATACATGTATATATAAGTACATGTATACAATAATTTGTATAAGGTCCTTATGTTTACAATGTCTCATGTTCTTTGATCCATCCTCCATAATTAGATTTCTATCTGGTGTCACATTCCTTTGATCTTAAAAATTTTAACTTAACTTGAGTTGCAGGTTTAAAGGAGAGAATTTGTTTTTCAGATTCTATCTAGCTGAAAGTCTTGTATTTCACCATTTTTTAAATGAAGGTATAACTTACGTATAATAAATTTCACCTCTGTTAGTATATAAAATTGGTCAGTCTTCCATTTATTTATTTATTTATTTATTTATTTATTTATTTAGAGGGGGAAGGGGCAGAGAGAGACTGAGAGAGAATCCCAAGCAGGGAGTCCAAATCAGGAGTCAGATGCTTAACCAACTGAACCACCCAGGTACCCCAAGTTAGTCCTCCTTGTTAGCTGTGCCTTCAATGCAGGAGTTGAGTCAATCTTTGCAAAAGTTGAGCTGGATTTGGGTTTTGTGGCTGCTTTGATTGCATTTGGATTATCACAGGTTTTAACTGTACCCAGTACTAACTTGTGTTGAGTGGGGCTGGTTTGTCAAGTAGTTTCTCTTCATGTTAGTTCTGCTCTCAGCCTCTGCTGTCCCATTGTACCTATGCCTCGAAAAAAGTTCTCCCCACATTCTTTATTACATTAGTAGAATAGTGTTATTCATCGACTCAACACTTGTAAGCCCGGTGGTAGTGATGGTGGATGTATTCTGTTGTTCTCTTTAAGCTTTAGCCTTAAGTAGGAATTAGGTCCCTGGGTCTCAAGGACGAAGCCTTCTTGGAAGGGATTCTGACCTTCCTTCAGGTGTAGACCTCTAATGGTATAGGCCAGCAAGGGGAATTTGATTATTCTTCCTAAAGTGATATCCGACACTATTCTGCCAGTTTTGCTATGTCAACATCCTATATGTCTCATTCACAGTGCTTTTTAGAATTTCTATTTTATGTATTTGTTTGCTTTTGTCTGTTTAACCCATCAGATAATAACTTTATTAGGAAAGAAAGTGGGACTACCTTTTTGAATTTCTTATCCATAATAATAATGAACCTAGATCATAGCTACAACTCAAAAAAACATATTTGAATGAATTAATGAATGTTTGTTTTTCTTGTTTTTGGTTTTGCTCTGTTTTTTTTTTTGGGGGGGGGGGGGGGATTAATTTTACATTTTCTGTAATATTTTATTTTTACTTAATTTCAAATGTACAGAGCAGCTGCAAGAATAGTGAAAAAAAATCCTAGATGCCCTGCTGAGAGTTTAACTAATCTACTCCATGGTATCGCTGCCTTGGCATCCATTTTGTTTGGCCAAGTGGCCTGAAGGGACCTTGAACTGACACTAGCCCCTCGTGCAACTGCATGCCCTAGATAGCAGTCTGCAGACTCACATGCAAATGCAAGTTCCTGTTGTGACTTCCTCAACAGCCCCTGGGATCAAGTCTCCCTCACCTCTCAGGGCCTTTCCCTTGTGTACCCCTAACATAAGACTTTTAAAGAGTTTACCAAAACCCTGCTCTTTTTGGTTTGAATCCATCATCCGGGTCAGCCTAGGAACCCCAAAGCATTCTACCCACAGACCCTAATAAAGACATGTGCCCTCCCATAGCCCCTCAACTGTGCCACGTACTTCCTCCAGGACCTGTGAATAATAAACTTCACTATTTTAATTTTTCTTGTAGTCTTTTGTTGAATGGATGATGACTATCTGGCACGCTGTGCTCTATTTAACGAATGTTAATTTAACAAAGTCATAACATACCCATTACCCAAAACCAGTAATTATTTATATGTTACCCTTGGTTTTATCATCTTTTTTTGTCTCTCTCTCTGTTTATGTGTGTGTCTGTAATCATATCATCTTTGGCCATACATTTGACATACATATAAACATACAGTATACATACAAACATGCATATAATTTTTGGCTATAAAGTTGACAGTTTAGATAAAATGGGAAAATCCCCAGAAGAGCAAAACTTACCCAAACTGAGTCACAAAGAAGTAGAAAATAAAAATATTCTTTAACTATTAAGGAAATTGAATCTGTAATTGAAAGAAGTCCAGCAATAAAATCTCTAGACTAGATAATGGCTGCAGTGATGAGATTTCCAAACATTTATGGAATACATAAAACAATATTATGCAAACTTGTCCAGAGAGTTAAAAAAGACGAAACACTATTCACCTTGTTTTATAAGGTTGCTCCAACTTTCATAGCAAATGACAAATTTAGGGTAATTATTTTTATGAACATAAAGGAGAATCTTAAGTAAATTAGTAAATTGACTTCTTAGGAAATATAATCAGCAATATACAAAAGATCATATATAAGACTGAGATGAGATTATTTCAAAAATGCAAGCTTTTATTTTATTTTTTTTTTAATTTTATCTCATTTAATTCACTAGAGCAAAATGGAAGTCCTGAAACAAAATCCCCCTCCTTCTGGTTAGAAGGCAAACTTTATTTAGTTTTACTTTTTTTTAAGTTTGCATTTCTTTTCTAATGTTTAATAATTTTTGAGAGAGAGAGAGAGAGAGAGAGAGAGAGAGACAGTGGGAGAGGGGCAGAGAGATGGGGAGACAGAATCCCAAGCAGGCTCCATACTGTCAGCACAGAGACCAATGTTGGGCTCAAACTCAGAACTGTGAGATGATGGCCTGAGCAGAAATCAACAGTAGGACACTTAACTGACTGAGCCCCCCAGGTGCCCCTAAGCTTTATTTTTTTATTGAATGTAACATACGTATAGAGAAGAGCACAAATTGACTCGTGCATTTTCACGCAGTGAACACACATGTGCACCTAGCACCGAAATCAGGAACCAGGACAGTACCAGTACCATGGAAGCTCCCCAATGTCTTCTCTCCCGGTAACTACCTTGTCTGAAGGTAAACACAATCCCCCTCATTTATTTTCCCCTAGCCTCACTGAGATATTATTGACATATGTAACTATTGACATACGATGGTTTTTTAAATTGAGATATAATTGACATATAACATTGTATTAGTTTAGGTAATCAAAATGATTACCACATTAGTTAACATCCGTCACTACTTACAGATACATATTTTTTCCTTGAGATTAGGAATTTTGAGATCTCTTTGCAACATTCGAATGTATAATACAGTATTGTTAACTATAGTCACAGTGTTGTACATTACATCCCTGGGACTTATTTGCCTTACAACTGGGAGTCTGTACCTATTGACTCTGTACAATTGTGGATTGTACCACATCCAACCATTTCTCCCACTTCACTTCCCATCCCCTCACCTCTGGCAACAGCCAGTGTGTTCTCTGTTCTCAGTCTGTTGTCATTTTGTGTTTGTTTGCTTGTTTGTTTAGATTCCATATATAAATGAGATCATAAGGGGTTGTCTTTCTCTGGCTTATTTCACTTAACATAATGCCCTCAAAGTCTATCCAATTTTTTACAAATGACTGGGTTTTCTTTATTTTTTATGGATGACTATATATACAATCACATTTTTTCCTATCCATTCATTGTCAATGTACACTTCAGTTATTTCCCGGTTTGGGCTACTGTAAACAATGCTGCAATGAACATGAGGTAGAGATATCTTTTTGAGAGAGTGATTTTTTTATCCATCAAATAAATATCCAGAGGAAGAATTGCTGAATCATATGATGGGTTTATTTTTAATTTTTTGAGGAATCTCTATATGCTTTCCACAGTGACTGTAAATTAGTATTTATGTTCCTGCCAAGAGACACAAGGATTGGCTTTACTCCACAACCTCAGGAACACTTGTTATTTGTTTTTGGTAAAAGCCATTCTAACAAGTGTGAATTTGCATTTTATTGTGAGTTTCATTTGCATTTTCCTGATGATTAGTGATGTTGAACATCATTTCACTTGTCTGCTGGCCAATTGTATGTCTTCTTTATAAAAATATCTATTTAGATCCTATACAAATATTTATTTATTTATGTATTTATTTATTTAATTAAAAAAATTTAATATGAAATTTATTGTCGTATTGGTTTCCATACAAAACCAGTGCTCATCCCAACAGGCGGCCTCCTATACTAATTTTTAAATTAAATCTTGGTTTTTGTTTTTGTTTTGCTATTGAGCTGTATGAGTGTTTTAAATATATTTTCAGTATCAGTCCTTTATGAGATACATGAATTGAAAATACTTTCTCCCATTCAATAAGTTGTATTTTGCTGTGCAGAAACTTTTTGGTTTGATGTAGTTCCACTTACTTGTTTTTGCTGTTGTTGCAAGGATAGTTTTTTTAATAATTGAAAAAGTAATCAATATAATTCACCAAGTATGACCACCTGGGTGGCTCAGTGAGTTGAGAGTCCACTCTTGATTGGGACTCAGGTCATGTTCTCATGGTTCACAAGATCAAGATTGAGCCCCACATCAGGCTCTGCATTGACAATGCAGATGCTGCCTGGGATTCTCTCTCTCTCTCTCTCTCTCTCCCTCTCTCTCTGCCCCTCCCTTGTGCACATATGAGTGCATGTGCTCTCTTGGTCTCTCTCTGTCTCTCTCAAAATAAATAAACTTTAAATATATATATATACACACACACACACACACATATATACATATATATGTATATATGTATACGCAAGTATATATATGTGTATATATATGTATTTATATATATATACACATATGTATATATATATATATATATATATATAATTCACCAAATAATGAGAAAAATCATAATGAAATGTCAATAGATGTAGGACAAAAAAGTGATAACAGTTGAATATCCATTTATAATTTAAAATTACCTGGCACTAAGAATAGGAGGTAGTTTCTTAATCTAATAAGTATATATATCTTATGTATATATGGTATTTAATGATGAGATATTAAAAGCTTCTATCTGAGATCTTTAACAACACAGGTACTCATTATCACTGCTTCTGTCTTGGGTCATAGCCAGTAAAATAAAACTTAAAAGTAAGATGAATTAAAAAGGTAGAAAGAAAACTCATTTAGTGTGTTTAGTGACTTCCTCCTAAAGAGTACAGTATGGGGGCACCTGGGTGACTCAGTCGGTTAAGCCTCCGACTTTGGCTCAGGTCATGATCTCACGGTTTGTGGGTTCGAGCCCCACGTCAGGCTCTGTGCTGACAGCTCAGAGCCTGGAACCTGCTTCAGATTCTGTGTCTCCCTCTCTCTCTGCCCCTCCCCAGGTTGCACTCTGTCTCTCTCTCTCTCTCTCAAAAATAAATAAAACATTTAAAACAAAATAAAATAAAATAAAATAAAATAAAATAAAATAAAATAGTACAGTATGGAAAGGGGCAAATAAAAGTAACTTCACATATGAAAAACATGGCAAACACTACCCAAGCCAGGTGATCAAGGTCAGTATCAATGGTCATAAATCATTTAGATAGTATGTACCCTTGATATGATGTGATGAAAATACCATTTTTATCTCTGTGGCTTTCCTTCACAAATCTGATAACCCCAATGTAATCATGAGGAAACCATCAGACAAATTCAAATAGAGAGTCATCTAACAAAATACTGTCTAGTACTTCTCAAAATTGTGAGACCTTAAAAACAAGAAAAATCTAAAGAAACTGTCACAGCGTAGAGGAACTTAAGGAGTCATAAAATTACTAACTGTAATATTGTATTTGGGATGGAGGTCCTGGAACAGATAACATACAAGTAAAAACTAAGAAAATCCTAATAAACTATGGACTTACATTAATCATAATGTATCAATATCGGTTCATTAATTATGTGAACTATACCATACTAAACTAAGATATTAATAATAAGAGACAATGCAGTGTATGCAAAACTCTCTGTATTATTTTAACACTTTTTTCTGTAAATCTAAAAGTGTTCTAAAATAAAAAGTTTATTTAAAAATATATGCATAAATTTTACTTACAAAAAAAGTTATGTATTAAAAGGTTGCTTTGTAAATGTAAAGGACATTTCCTCCAGAATAAATGTTATAAATCTAGCTGATCCAGGTATAAGTATATGGTATGAATAAAGCTAAAAACTCATGAAATTGTTGATAACACAACCCCAAAATTGTGAGCTAGCCTCAGTCAGTTATACATGACACATCATGAAAAAAGGTATCTTTCAGAAAAGGTAAAATTAATTTTCCGTCATCATTTGTATTATTTAAACTAGAATGGCAATCTTCAAATGGAAACAAAACCATTTTTATCATGCTTGGAAGAGTTGGCTTTTAAAATGAGTTGCATTAAACAGATTTCATTGTTCATCCTCTGGGAGTTTATTTATAACATTATTTATATGTCAACTTGATGTTGTTCTTTCCTCATAAAGCCTACTTAATTTGGAGTTAATTGGGTCATAAAACAAAATACAAACCAAAGGGGAAAGCTTGTTATATTTAGGGATGAAGTTATTTCTAGCAGGTGTTGGTAGAGAAAATTGTTGGCCATAGAAAGTTCAAGCACAAATTGAAACAAGACCTTTTTGTGACATTTATAAAGCATAAATGTTACATAGATTGCAATGAAAATTTAATGAAGACATGTAGAATTACTTCAAAGATTAACAAACTTACATTACTTTGAATAATGACAAATATTACTTATGATCCTTAGCCAGTGTGGTACATGTTGCTATATATTTCTCCAGCTTATAATTTTTATTAATTCTAGCCTTAAATCTAAAACATACATACCATCATCTATCATTTATAACTGCTAAAACTATTTTTTCCTACATAAAAATATGGGACTTCTTATTTATTAACATCTTATGACAAAATATAATTATTGGGTATTAGGAAAGGAAACTTCATGTCCTCTTATCATATTTCAGACATTTCCATTCTTTCTACAAGTGGGAAATTTTTGAGGGGACATTTTGGGTCTCTTAGGTCTCCTTATATTAGAAATGAGCTATCACCCACTCAGGTTTATTAGCTGCAGTACATTGTAGTTTATACCTTCCAGCACACAGTTCCACTTCTTCCTTTTAGAAAGACTCAGAATATTCCAGTTCTGATATTTATTTTATTTTTGTTTTTATTTTTTGAGAGAGAGAGAGACCATGAGCATGTGTGGAAGAGCAAGCAGGGGAGAGGCAGAGGGAGAGGGAGATAGAGAATCTTAAGCAGGTTCCATGCCCAGTCTAGAGTCCCATGTGGGCTCAAGTGGGGGCTAGATCCCATGAACCATGAGATCATGACCTGGGCCAAAATCAAGAGTCTGACGCTGAACAGACTGAACCACCCCAACCAACGGAACCAGTTCTGATGTCTAAACGGGAGAGATCATTCAGTTATAAGGCTTACCCAATCAGTGTATTTCCAGACTGTTTTTCACAGCTTCTAGTCCAAGGTTGGACATGGTAACCAGATCTAAATAATGACTTCTTCATAACCATAGTGATTCATTTAGTGATGGGAATGAAACATTGAGCAAAATGATTGTGTGAGAGGTGTGCGGTACCATGATTTTACATCTCTCTTTTGATCTTTGTCTCTCTGCTGCCTCTCTCACCTCTCTTTCTGCATATGGATGGGGATCAGGTAGCTCCAAGAATTGTGGATGACCATGTTTCAACCACAAAAGAAGATAGTTGTGAGGTATAATTGAACCCACAAAAAATTGAGCAGAAGTAGGGAAATAAATTCCATTCTTAATGACATCATAGACCTATGGACTTATACCAATCCTGAAGTCCACATGATGCCTAGCCTTCCTAGTTGCATTAGTACTAAAATCCTTCCTGATAAGGTGGTTGATGTTATATACAGTGGTAAGAGATCCAGAGTTCTGATACATCAGTGAATGGATCACAATGAAATATCACTTATATATATGTGCTGTATTTCTCACTTAACCTGTCAGTGCTGAAACAGGGTGAACTCGATTCTCTGTTTCTGCTTCCATGTGTGAAGATTACATGGGCAGAGCCTCTACAGCGATGAGGGAGACCCACAATTTCTCTCCTTCTCTCTACTTTCTAGAAAACCAATATGTGATACAATGAGTTTGGCAAATCAAGTTCTGTCCTGTGCACCCAACTTGCCACAAAGCAGGGTGCACAAATGTAGATTTAGTCAGGGAGTAGGAGACTCCCATTTTAGCCTCAAATCTGAGTCACATGCTCAGATCCAGCTTTATCAGCCCCACCTCTACTTTGAGACTTCTGGTCACCTCCCCTTCTATCACCAATGTGTCTCATGACTCTCACGTGGTCATCAGTTCATTTTGTACAGTTTTTTCATAGTTTAAAACCTAAAGGAAAAAGGGCGTTCAGTTTAAGGCCCATTCCTACACGATAAATTTATTTTATAATTTTGTACTAAGCTCAAAGAACTAATAACTGCAAAGGTACATAATGTATCAGCTACAGTTTTGGGATGTAAGGGTGGCCAACCACATTTGTGGTTCCCCTACTCTAATGTATCTCTTTTTCTATGCTGGATAACAGGGGAAGGATGAACAACCGAGAAGGTATTTCATAATAGTGACAGTTGGCTTTTTTGAGTGTCATCTACTAGGCAGACACAGTGCTCCAAACTATGCATATTTTCCTATCCTCACAGTAACTACTCCAGATTTGTTCAAAAAGGTTAAATAACTCGGTCAATAGTAAGGGAGTTTCACAGAGCTTGCCTCTCAGAACAAGCCTGAATTTCTACTGCGTTACTTGGAACAATAGAGACTTAAACATTTTTGTGCCTGCTGACTTTCTCATCCCCTAAGTATCATCAGTGAACGCCTTAGAACATATTGAATCTTTCACTTTCTTAAATTCCCCACAGCAACGCCCTAGTTATAACTCTCCTCATCTCTCATCTGAATTGCTGTTAGAACCTCCTTGAAGTTTTCATGCCTCTATAGGTTCCCTTCATCTATAAACTTCAATTCCATTCACTTACTGCTTGTATAACTTGGAGTAAAGTACAAAACTCTTATGAATGCTTTTTCCCCAGATGTAAATTACATTTTACAGTTTTAACATAGGATTAGGGCCAGGTTTAAAAAAACAGAATTGCCAGGGACATTGATTGGCACTCAACAAATGTTATTTTGATTTTTTTCCTCTCCTTATACAAGAGTTCTAAAGCTTAACTGCTGAAGGCTCGTCTTACTCAGAATACTTTGGCAAATCCATATAACATACAAAATAAAACGCATGCTCTTTAGATTGGCATTCATGATTCCCTGCCATGAATAATGATCCCTTTACAACCGTACTACTTGTGGTTCTCAGATCATACCATGCATGACATGCCTTATACAGTGAGAGGTATTTTTAAATCTGCCTGGAGTTTTGTTCTTCTCTTCCTGTTAAAATCCAACTTATCCTTCAATGTTTACCTTATATTTCTTTTCCTTCAAAGCCTTTCTTAACCTCTAGACTAATTATATCCTCTGTATCCCCATAAAACTTGATTTTTTGGGTTCATTTTGATTTTGATTACATTTCCACTCCTAGAGTATATCTTCACTTTCCTCCTGTACATTGTTCCTAATAATTCCCTGATTAATATTTTTTGATTTCTGTTATGAAAAATATGCTTTAAAGAGTATGAAAAATTATCTGAATAATATTTAGCAGTCTTAAATGTGATGAAAATCAGATACAAGAAAATGTATCTTTCTGGAGAAGGAAAGACATCAACTAAGATCTCAGATTAAAGACTAATTTCCTTTACTGAGTTGTATGGAAGAAAAAGCTCATGATATGTTAATCTTCTTTTACACACAAATACCTGGACTTTGAATAATATTTTTTAAATGTTTTGAGAGTTTTGGAAAACTTTCTGTACATTTGTGGGTCAGTGAGGACACAGTGTCTATAAGACTACTTCAGAACCACAGAGAAGCATGGAGACATCAAATTTATCTGACTGACAGTATCAGCCTTCTCTGAAGTTTGATTATATAGCCACATGGAAAGAGTCTACTTATTTAATAAAATTATGAACATAAAAGCATTTTAAAATGCTGGTCTATACCCCATTTGAAGATAAAAATTATATCTGATACATTCCTCCACTGTAAGAAGTTAAACAACTAGCATGTAATATATTCATTCTCTTTATGAGGGGTAGGGTCCGGGGAAAGGAAAGAAAGAAAGGTCCTTGTCAGAACTTCAAGCAAATTTCCAATGATATATTCTCAGAGGAAGAGACCTGATCTGTTGAATGCTTTTAACAGAACATCTCTGGGTAAAAGATTAACTAGATCCAGAATCTATAAGGCATAGCTCCTTGGAGAATCAGTAAGCTATATACTCTCTGGGGTATTAAAAGGAGATTTTTCATTATTTAAATGACTTCTGTGTGAAGTAACCACATGAAAATTACTTAGAAATCTCATTCATTATTCTGGGCCAGAGGTATATGTCCAATGCAAGAAGAATATTTTATTCACCATTTTAAATTGTTTTGTGAAGGAGAAATGTTATGATGTTTGATCTTCCATAGTATTGAAAATGAAAATCTTGATATTTTAATTTCTTCAGAAAAGATTAAAACTTTATGTAACTGACAATTCAGAAATAAAAATATAAGTTGATCCAGGAGCCACAAATCCTGAGGTATATATTACCCTTTAAAAAATTTTTAACGTTTATTTTTGAGAGAGAGCGAGAGAGAAACAGAATGTGAGCGGGGAAGAAGCAGAGAGAGAGAGGGAGACACAGAATCTGAAGCAGGCTCCAGGCTCTGAGCTGTCAGCACAGAGCCCAATGCGGGGCTCAAATTCACAAACTGTGAGATCATGACCTGAGCCAAAGTCAGAGGCTTAACTGACTGAGCCACCCAGGTGCCCCTGCTGTTTTTTTGTTTTTTCTTTTTTTTGTTTGTTTGTTTAGAGAGAGAGAGAGAGAGAGAGAGAGAGAGCAAGCATGAATGGGGGAGAGGGGCGGGGGGAGGGAGCATCTTAGACTCCTGCTCAACTTGGAGCCCAGTCCGGGTCGATCTCATGACCTGACCTGAAATCAGGAGTGGGATGCCCAACTGAGCCACCCAGGCACCCAAATGTTACCGTTTTTAAATTACTACTTACTAGGGACTGATTATAAAGTAGAACATGAGTTTGGACTTTTAAATTGGTCTGAAAATCACGTGTAGGAACACATCCAAAAATTTTTATTTTGCATTTCAAATTTACCTTTTTATTTTTTCCCAAGGAATTCAACAAGTCAATTTTTGCCTACAAGGACTCTATGAGCCTACCTGACTCCTGGGGATAGTACTATTTCTTCTAAATAAAACATGTGACTTAGCTTTTTTTTTTTCTTTAACATGTTTATAATACCTCCTGATTTATTTTACTAGGAAAATATCTTTAATTAACAATAAAAATATAATATTTCCCCAAACATTATGCATTTTGAATGAAACATGAATAACATGTACATGAGTTAGAGCTATTGATAATATTTCACATAGACCATCACATCCTAATGAGTGAGTATATCCACTTACGGTAAAGGTAAATCAATGTCTCCAGCAAAGGTATGCATATATGTCAGCCCACTTGAATTATGCATTTAGTATATAACTCAAGAGTTTCCTAAACCCTTCATCAAAACTGGCACGGGAGAAAAATTGGCTCAGTATTTCTGTTGAAACTGGAAAAACAAAAGCCTGCTTTCCACCAATAGTAAAGTGAGATCAGGTGAAGTAGGTAATATTTTATATTTTGTATCTACTTTGACATTTTTATTTAAGAAATGGCATATCATCATAGGAATTTAAACATTAAAATACACTATAGAGATTAAGCCTTGTGAGAAGGAGAGTACGGTTTAGGATCCACTTATAAGAAATGTAAAAAGTGGATTGTGACTTCTGCTTCAGAGTAAGGTATAGAAACAAGGATTGGATGTACTCTTCCCCTGAAGCAACTTAGAAAAATAAGACAAATTATATGAAACAATGGTTTTTAAAACACTAAACATCATGCGACTAACAGTGTTCCTTGAAAGAGCAGAAACAAGGGAGGCGGGCCCTGTGATTGCTAGAGCTTACTGCCTTCAGCAGGAAGGGCTTGAGGAAGGAAACCCAAGCATAGCCCATTGGACTCCCAAAGTTGAGAAGATGGGGCTGAAAGTCCAAGTGATCAAAGAGGCTAGAGTTTGCAGAAGAGAGAGCTGGAAAGGAGAAAGCTGTAGTGAGAGTTGTAAAGACAGAATCTGCCTTGAGTTTTCAGTAGAGTACTGATCAGTGCATACTTGTCCGGAAACTACCACAGGCTGGGAAAAGAATTTTCCAACACAGACAGAAAGGTAGCTGGTGCTCATAAAGAGCTGGAAATAGTGCCTGTTTTCATCAGCCACTCTAGAAAACCTTATAATTCACTGGACATTGGACACAATATACACAGCAGTATCTTACTTTAGTATTGGGGCATAATTAGCCCTAGACTTTATGTTGTTCTAGTCCTAATTAATGAGTCTTTAATTTTTTTTTACATTTATTCACTTTTGAGAGGCAGAATGAGACAGAGCATGAGCGGGGGAAGGACAGAGAGTGAAGGAGACACAGAATCTGAAGCAGGCTCCAGGTTCTGAGCAAGCATTCAGCATAAAGCATGGGACTTGAACCCACAAACTGTGAGATGATGAGCTGAGCCGAAGTAAGATGCTCAATGGACTGAGCCACCCAGGTGTCCCAGGTCCTAATTAATGAATCTTAAAAGCAAAACCAGAAAGGAGGAAGCTACTTCCAAGTAACTTAACTGCATCCCAGAAAAAACGCTCTAGAATATTTATAGGAATAAAAGAAACCAACACTCAAGAAAGTAAAATTATCAGTATCTGCAAAGGAAAACACCTTTTTCTCTGTACAACTCACATTTCTGACACTAGATGTGTGGGTTTTTCCAAACCAAGTAATTCTCCAAATCTTGGTACAGAGTGAATGTCCTACCAATTTAACTCAATTTTGACACTAACTGCCTAGAATTAGTGCAGACCCCGTAGGTTAAGGTATTAGCCCTATAAGACTGCCCCCCTCCCCTCACTTCAGATGTTAATTGCAAGTCCCAGGTTGTCATCTGTATTTTTAACAGACCAGCTATAAATTGGGGAGTTCCCACAACCAACTTCCTTAAGTTCAAGAATTTGCTAGAATGTCTCAGAGAACTCAGGGAAATGCCTGACTTACTGTTACTGGATTATTATAAAGGATACATCCCAGAACAACCAGATGGAAGAAATGCATAAGACAAGGTATGGTTGCAGGGGGCAGGAATGATGGAACTTCCATGTATTCTCTGGGTGTGCCACCCTCACAGCACCTTGACATTTTCACTGAACTCCAGTAGCTCTTTGAACCCCTTCTATTAGGGTTTTTATTGAGGTTGCATTATGTAGGCACAATTAACTAAATCACTGGCAATTAGTGATTAACTCAAATTCCAGCCCCTCTCCCTTCTCTGGAGGGGCAGTGAGGAGGGCTGAGTATTTCAACCCTCTAACGACATGGCTGCTTCCCCAGACTGTCAGCACCTTTGTCATTAGGAGCTTTCCAAAAGTCACCTCATTACCTTATTGACATAAACTTAGGTGTGGTTGAAAGAGGCTTATTATGAATAGCAAGAGGTGCTCCTCTCACTTTCATTACTCAGGAAATCCTAAGGATTTTAGGATCTCTATGCCAGGAACTGGATGTGAAGACCAAATATTTCTCATATCACAATATCACAACCTGGCATCCAATCAAAGATCATCAGGCTTATTAAGAAGCAGGAAAATACAAATATATTCTCTGTGACAGAATTATGCTAGAAATCAGTAATAATATCTGAAAAATCTCTAAAATATTTGGAAATAAAAGACATGCTTCTAATATTTCATGGATCAAGAAGTAAGTGACTCAGAAAATTAGAATATATTTTCAATTGAATGAAAATAAAGACATAATTTATCAAAATTTGTGGAACAAAGCTTTGGAAGCTCTTAGAAGGAAATTAATAGAATTAAATCATTAATTTATATGTGGATGTGGCATGTAGGTTAAGAAGAGACATCACAGAAAGAATGTAGAAATACTCAACTGGTTTTGTTTCATCTCTTTTCACAAGTGTAAAAATTCTCCAAAGGATGAACAAATATCTATAAAAGAATATTCAATTTATAGGAAAACCTGTAACAGTTTAAATAATTTCAAGTCTTCAGACTCAGGATCAAAATATATGGAAAGAATATAATTTGAAGATGTCATTGAAAAATCACATTCTTAATCCTAGAGAATATTTGGAGAAAGGAAGAGATGATAAAAATAAATTAAGCTTTAAAACCTGACAATGTATAAACTGTAGAGGCCAAGGGCAGGATAGTCCAAGATGGAGCATTTTGGTATGAACATTATTTTGAGTTAAAAGTAATCAAAACTCAGCAGATGCGAGAAAATCTCTCTTCTTGGTCCTCAACAAATTACATCGGAAAGGAGAGCCTGTACCAGGAAGAGAGTTATTAACAGAGGCTCCTGTTCATCTAAGAAACTTATCTCTTCATGATAGGGGAATCTTTGTTTTTCAGAACATCTTTCTCCTGCTGGCATCCTTCCTCTCCTTTGCATCCTCTGACCCTACCCCTCTCCTTAGCTCAAATAAGGAGCCTCATTGTCTCTGGAATCTTGTGTCTGTGTGGATTCTCCATAGTACACTATTAAATTTGATTTTCTCCTGCTAAACTGTCTCGGGTAAATTTGATTCTAAGTCAAGCTGGAAGGGCCTTGAAAGGTAGAGGAAGGTCTTCCTTCTCAACAGGAAGGAATAACTAATCCTAAAGGAAGAAACAAAGATTCTAGAAGTAGAGGAAAGTAGACTATGCAAAAGACTGGCAAATTTGAGAATGAATTAATTCTGAAATGATTATTTGTAAGTACTTTTACAAAAGAAGGTACAGAGTTCTTAATATGTCATTATTAACATACATTTCACTTTTTAATATGGGTAGCCAACATATAATTAAGGAAAGAACTTTAGAATATACATTTCCACTAAGTAATAATTCTTAAGAGCAGAAAATAAATGTGGATTATAATAATTACTATATTAAAAATATTAATGGTAAAAATATTTTCAGCCAATAAAGGTAATTCAATTTTCCACTTTACTGTGTTGTCTTTTGGTCGATCACTAAAGTGATGTTAACCTGAATGGAAGTCTCTATGGCATAATATATAAGGTTCAATATCAAATACCAGTCATGAGTTTTGGAATTTTTATCTATGTGACTTCTAATGTATTTATAAGCACCTTGTTTATAATAGTTTCCATTTAATTTCATAGCTCCTTTCTAATTTATACTAAGATAATATTAGAATCAATAATAGGTAAATAAATAAATGTGATATGAAATTGTGTTTACTCAAAATAGGTTAATATAAATTCTGAAATATTCATTTCTCTATTAGCATAATACAAAAAATTTTAGTAATATTTGAAATTACCTAATTTTTCCCTCATGACATTACTTGAAAGCTCAGAATTTTAGAACAGCATTTTTGGGTTTCTCTGATGTGGTAGGATTATAGGAAGATTACTAAAATAACATAAATATACAATATTATTATATATGGATTTTTCTATGGTAACTTTTTAATAGGACATTATTATACATAACAAATTAAATATTTCTTGAAAGAGTAAGTTAACTTCAGGAAAGCAAATAATTTTTATTAAGAATAAAAATATACATTTTATATTTTATTATAAATAAATGTAAAAAATCCAAGCAAGTTTCTTATTTACCCTTATAATAATACATGACTTCTAAGGACATGTCATCATTTATATATTTAACTTTTTACTCAGTCACTCAAGTATTAAAAATATCTATTGGAAATGAAAATCAAAATACGAAGTTCACTTACTCTTTGTGCAAAATCCTCCTTCTAATATACTTACTTCACATGATCAGGTTTTCTGTAAGTCCTGAAAGACAAAGGTATAGAAAGCAAGAGAAATAACCAATTGGTACAGGTAATAATAGAGTCACTTGTGCTGTTATTTACAGATACAAGCACTCTTGTAGTTGCCACCTTCCATGCTGACAAGAACACAGGTCTGCTGCTGGGATATAGTTATTGTTTTGTTCTTTAAATATAGCTATAACATCATTTCTGATACATATCCTTCTATGATTATAACAAAGAAGATATATGAGAAGCCATTTATCTATATCGTGACTCTGGTAACACTCTTGCCTGTTGCCACAGAAACCCAGATCATGGTCATGCATTTCTATGAAAATAGGAAATAGGAGAATATTAAGACTTGCAGCTCCATTCTTTAGTTCTTGTTTCATGTTGACACAAAATCAGATCATTACTTGTTTTGACTGCCTTGTTTACATTACTTATATCTGATAGCCAACCATCATTTGTGTTTTACTCCATAAAAAGTATGTCTTGGCAATTTGCACATCAGCAAATGTAATTGAGCACATAACGTACTGAATTTTCCTCTAAAAATACATGCTGGACAGTTTCTTGTAATTCTAATGACTGCATCATTATATTGTAAAAATTATGATGCGATCTGATATATATACATAACCATTCAAAGCTAATACCTTAGAAGTTTTTAAAAACTCTTCATTGACTGTACCTTCAACTAGATTAAATTCATTTTTACTCCCCTTGGCAATAGTGGGTTTTGTGGGTCACGATAACTGGATAACTTTTTCTGATTCCTTTTATTGTGCTTCACATAACTAAAAAGTGTGAAAAGAAGGCTTGCATTCAGCTTGGCTTCGTATTTTAGAGAAGTTTGTATTTGTCAGCAAGTCTTTTTGCTGTCTATTGTTTGAAGGCTAAAACATAAATCTTTCAATAGAGATAAAAATTGTTTACATCGGTGACCCATTTTCTTTGTTGCTAATGATATAAAAGCTCCTGGAAATTAGCAATTAACACAGGCTACATAACAGTGAGTATATACCATACTATACATATTGTTTTGATCATCTTGCATTTTTACTTAGGAAATGATGTGACCATAAACTAAAATAAAAGTAAATCTTACTAAAGCCCTTTGTGTCAGAAAATTTTAGTATGGAAAAAAATAGAATTTATACATTTTTAATTAATTTTTATTTTTTTTTAAATGTTTATTTATTTTTGAGAGAGAGAGAAACAGGGTGCAAGCAGGGGAAGAGCAGAAGAGAGGGAGACAGATTCTGAAGCAGGCTCCAGACTCTGAGCTGTCAGCACAGAGCCCGACCCAGGGCTCAAACTCACAAACTGTGAGGTTAGGACCTGAGCTGAAGTCAGTCGGTTAACCACCCATACACCCTTTATACATTTTTAAAAATTACAACTTTATTTAGCTAATTTGATCTTCAAGTCACCTCAGTTGTTTAATTTTTTTTAATTGTTGCAAAATTATATCTAATGAAATGCACAGGTATTAAGATTACAGTTTGATGGGTTTTGAGGAATGTACAGTCATGCAACCAGTATCTAATCAAAATTTTGAACTCTACTACGACACTAAAAGTTCCTTCTGTGCCTTTCCAGTTAATCCTCATCCATGCTCCTGCCTAGACTCAACCACTGTTCCTATTTCTTCCCCACAAGTTAGTTTTGTTCTTCGATACTTTCATGAAAGTGGAATCATATACTAGGCACATGTTTTGCTCAACATGATTTTGAGATTTGCATATGTTATGTGAAATCTTCTTTTGTTATTGCTGTATACTGTGCCTTTGTATAAATATACCAGAATGTATTGCTCTAATCATGTGTTAATATACATTTGTGTTGTGTTGTTTCCATTTTTTTCTTTTTTATTGCTATTACAAACAAAGCTGTATTGAACATTCTTGTTAAAAGTGTTTATGACAAATACAAATTTAATTTCCCTGGGAAATTTTTACCTGGAAATTATTACTTTGGAAATTAAATACCTGGAAGGCGCACCGGTTAGTTATTTATAGCCTCTCAGTTCCAAATTCGAAAATTTGGCCTGCTTTGTGAAAGTGGATCTGGGCCAATTAAATATTTTTCCTTGGTCATTTTTACCATGTTAAGTTTTGTCAATAGAGGGCGCTAGAGAAGCATTGCAGGAGGAAGGTTTGCCTCTGGGTTCCAGTTAGCTTCTCTGCCTGTTTCCGCAGTGTGGACAGTTTCTCCAGCCTTTGCCTTCTGCAACACACGGAGCTTCCCCAGAACCGGATTCCTGCTGAATGGCAGACAGAGACAGTCAAACCGACTCCTCTGGTGGCACACGAACCTGGTCAGTTTCGTAGGACAGTGTCTCCAGTGAGATACCTTTCCATGAACAAGTTTCCTCAGAACTTTGTTAAAACAACTGTATTGAGGCATAATTTATATTAAAAAAAATCCTTCACATATTTAATATGTATAGTTTGAGGACTTTGGAAATATGCATATACCTGTAATCCCATGACCCCAATCAAGGTCATACACAAAACCGTTATGCCAAGTGAAATAAGTCACAGAAGAACAGATATGGCATGATTCCACTTATGGTGAGACATCTAACGTAGTCAAACTTATAAAAGCAGAAAATAGAATGGTGGTTGCCAGGGGGTGGGGAGAGCAGGAAGTAGGAGATTGTCCAATGGGTATAAAATTGTACTTGTTATAAGATTGAATGAATTATAGAGAAATGCTGTACAGCATATTGTCTAAGTTAACAATATGCTGTTGTGTTTTTACCCAAGACTCGTGAGGAGTCTGTTTCCACCAAGTTCCACTGACATGAAAGGGTAACACTCTTCTGCCATCCAGTGAGCACCCTACTGAGTCTTCCCCTGAGAGGTGGGCATCACGTTTTTCGGGTGCTTATCTAAGCCCTAGGAGTAGTGGCTGCTCCTTCCATGTGCTGTTCCTGTGTTCTTTGGAGTTGTCTTTACTTGTCTAGTCTCTAATCCCTTGATATATTTAATCATTTTCCATTACACTTTCCTCGTTCAAATTTCTCATGATTTCTTTCCTCTGCTTGAACCAAGACTGACACAGAGGAGAATAACCAGATCTGATAGTAAGTACAAGTTTATTAGAAACTGCCAAGTGATTTCCTAAATTGGTTGTATCATTTTATTTTTTGTTTTTGGTTTTTTTTTTTTTTTTTTTTTGGTTGTATCATTTTAAACCTCCATCAAAAATATAGGAGTTTTCTGGATACCCCATATCCTCTCTAGCATTAGGTATTATGCTGTCTTTTAAATTTTAACCATTTTAATGTGTGTGTAATGGCTGTTGTAGTTTGACTTTGCAATCCCTGAAGACCAATAACGTTGAATATGTTTTCCTGTGCTTGTTGATCACTTATTTATATGATATCCTTTGTGAAATGCTTTCCAAGTCCTTTTCTCATTTAAAAAAAATAGGTTACCTTTTTATTACTGGCTTATGGGAATCTTTATATTCAGGATGCCAGGCCACTGTGAATATTTTCTGCTACTCTGTGTCTCGCTTTTTAAATTTCTCAGCTATCTTTTGAGAAGCAATTTTTTTTGAGAGAGAGAGAGGAAAAAAAAAAGAGAGGGTGCACCTACAAGTGAGGGAGGGGCACAGGCAGAGAAAGAGAGAGAGAGAGACTCAAGCAAGCTCCACACCCATCGAGGAGCCCCCCTGGAGGCTTCATCTCAGGATGGTGAGATCATGACCTAAGCAGAAATGAAGAGTCTGACGCTTAACTGACTGAGCTACTCAGTTGTCCGGAGGAGCAGACATTTTTTTTTTAAGACACGTTTATTCAGACTATTACGTTTAGCAATCAACAACATGGGTGCCAAAAAAATTAATTAATTAATTAAACCCTTTGTTGGAATGCTTTACACTTTCCACAGAATAAAAATTAAAATAACTTGTTACATAGTTAGTCATAAATACAGCCAAGTTCCTTGCCCATACACACAAGTGTTGTCTAAAACATGTCTCCTTGGTAGCAGCTAGTCCCTGCCGCCATTGTGCTTGGCTGAGTTCACAAATCTGTTGTAACCTGTCGCTTCCGTGCCACTTCTCTGACTCTCCTCTCTCTTGCTAAGCTTTGTTTCCTGGCAGTAATTAAGACCTTCTGCCACTGCCACAGCTACTGCTGCTGCTGGAACCACCACAGCCACCTTGGTTTCATGGTCTGGCAAAGTATTGGCCTCCACCACCATAGGGGCCAGAGTTTCTGCCTCCAAAATTTCCTCTTTTCATGGGTCCAAAATGTGAAGATGGACTGCTGTAATTGCCAATATCATTATAGCTTCTGCTACCTCCAAAGCTGCTTACTACCAAATCCATTATAGCCATCCTCACTGCCACCATATCTACCAACACTTCAACTGCCGCCAAAGCCACCTTACCCACTGAAGTTTCCTTCATGACCCAAGTTGCCTTCCCGTGAAAACCACCTCCATGACCACCACTGAAGTTTCCAGAACTATTCAACCTCTTTGGCTGAATTAAACCCTAGCCATCTCTTGCTAGAGCTATTCTGACTTTGCAGTTGTGGTCATTCACAGTATGGTATTTTTGAACGACAATCTTATCTACAGAGTCATGCTCATCAAATGTTACCAAAGCAAAGCCTCTCTTTTTGTCACTGCCTCTGTCAGTCATCATTTCAATCACTTTAATTTTCCCATACTGTTCAAAATAATCTCTTAGATGATGTTCTTCAGTGTCTTCTTTAATGCCACCAACAAAAATGTTTTTCACAGTTACTTGAGTACCGGGTCTTTGAGAATCTTCTCTTGAGACAGCCCTCTTTGGCTCTACAACTCTTCCATCCACCTTGTGTGGCCTTGCATTCATGGCTGCATCCACCTCTCCCACAGTGGCATATGTGACAAATCCAAAGAACTCTGGAGCACTTGGTGTTTGGATTTCTCATTACCACACAGTCAGCAAGCATTCCCCATTGCTCGGAATGGCTCCTTAGACTCTTATGGGTTGTTTCAAAGCTCAAACCTTCAGTGAAGAGCTTCCACAGCTGCTTATGCTCTTTGGTAAAGTTTGATTTAGACATGATGGTGGCGGGAAGGCAGACTTAACCATGCTTACTCAACGGTATCCATGTGCAGAAAGCCAAAAGCAGACATTATTAATATTACTGAAGAGCAGGGGGAGACTGCGTGGCTCAGTTGGTTAAGCGTCTGACTTCAGCTCAGGTCATGATCTTGCAGTTCACAGTCCGAGCCCCACATAAGGCTCTGTGCTGACAGCTCAGAGCCTGGAGTCTGCTTCAGATTCTGCGTCTCCTTCTGTCTCTGTACCTCCCCCATTCATGCTCTCTCTCTCTCTTTCAAAAATAAATAAACTTTAAAAAAATTACAAAAATATTAATGAAGGGAAGTTTACAAATTTTTAAATTTTTAGTTAATTTTTTTTAGGTCATTTTCCTTAAGAAATTTTGCCTACAATGAGATCACAAAGCTATTCTACTATGTTTTCTTCCAGGTGCTTTATACTTCACCTTTTAAATTTTAGGACTACCTCAAATCAATTAATCTAATTAAGCCCTCAACTGAATAAACCAATTGGTTAGATTAATTGATTAAGCTCTCTAAATTCATGTTTGTGTGTAGTGTAAATAATGGTCAAAATTTGGGTGTTTCCTCCATATTGCTGTCTAGTTGATCTAGCACGATGTAATGAAAAGACTTTGCTTTTTTCACTGAGTTGCATTGAGAACTTTTAATTCCTTTTCTTCCCTTATTGCCATTGGCTATATTAGCAGTGCAATTCTGAATAGAAGTCATAAGACTAGGCATCTTGTTTTAACCTCAATTTCAGGGTAAAAACATTCAATATTTTACTGTGAGTGTTTGGGTTGTTTTTTTGTTTTTTAGGGTTTTTTTTTGCTATATTATAATGAGGTATAAATGACATACTGTAAACTGCATATAATACAAGGTACCATGTGGTACCAAAGTACCATGGACATATGTATATAGCTGTGAGGTCCTTAGTAAACATATCCATCACCCTCAAAAGTGTCTATGTAATCCATCCCTTCTATATCTTCCATACTTACTCCTAAGCAACTATAGATCTATTTTCTGTCAGTATTCATAAATTTGTGCTTTCTAGAATTTTATATAACTGGGGCAGTATTGTATATGATCTTTTTTTGTCTGTATACTATCATTCAACACAATTATATATAGCTCCATCCACATTGTTGCATGTATCAATAGTTCATTGTTTTATTGCTGAATAATATTCCATTATATGGATATACCATAATTTGTTCATCCATTGATCTTTTGATGAATATCCAGGTGCTTCCAATTTCGTTTTTATTATAAATAAGGCTGCTATGAACTTTCATGTATAAGTTTTGGTATGGATGTATGCTTTCTTTTCTCTTAGGTAAATGCCTAGTAGTTGAATGGTTAGGTCAGGTAGGTTTATGCTGAACTTCTTAAGAAACTTATCAGATCCTTATATCATCCCAATTTTATTATTATTTCCAAAAGACTAAAGATTTGAATGTGGAATTATAACTTCAGAGGTTACAGAAGACAACATGGAGACTGTATAATCTTGGAGTGGGGAAGTGACTTCTTTAAACAAGATACAGAGAGCCTAAAGCATAAGTTAAAAGTTTGAGCCTTTTCCTTGCATTAAAATGAAAAACAATCTATTAATCAGAACACTAAAAGTTAATCACAAAGTTGAAGAAGATATCTGTGTAGTGTGCACACACACCCACACCCACGCAAATATATATCTACAATAGATTATAATCTATATCATATATAATAAACTATTACAGAAGATATAAAAATAATTCATACACATGGCAAAGCAAAAGATAAACCAACTAATGGTCAAAATATTTTGACAGGCACTTCAAAGAAGAGGATATATGAATGTCCTCCACCAAAAGTGTTAAAAAATATTAACTGGCAAATTGGTATTGAAAAACTACAATAAAATGAAATTTCATCATCAAATTGGCAAAAAATAAAATGTCAAGAATATAAAATTTTGATGAGGATGTAGAGAAACTAAGACTGCTAATGAGAATATAAATTAGAACAATCACTTTGAAAAATAAATTAGTACAGTCTCATAAAGCTGAAGATGAGCATAGACACTATTCCAGGAATCCATCCTAGGAATTTACCCTGGAGAAAACTTCAGCATGTGCACCAGAAGACATACCAAAGAATATTCATGGCAGCATTGTTTGTAAAAACAAATTGAAGCAAAACACAACTCCTCAAAACAAGATGTTATCAATAGGAGAATAATGCATTTAACAGTAGTCCTACAAAGAATGCTACACAGAAATGAAAATAAATGAAATGCATCTATATATATAAAGGTCTCAGAAATATAAAATGTAGTAAAAATGCAAGCCACTTGGCTTATACAGCTAATACCATTTATAAAAATATCAGAAAAATAAAAAAAACTAAATAAGTGATAAAGTATACAAAGCCTTGCATCCTTGTATGTATTTAATATGTAATATGTATATGATATAAAACATATTATACTTTAATATAATATATAAAATGTTTAAGTTGTATGTAGTATAATATATATTATGTAATTATTTGATATTATACACAAATTATATAATTTAATATATTAAATATAAATATATATTAAATTTATATATTTTTAATCTATATTTATTTATAGATTTACTTAGTTTATATTTATTTAAATATAGATTAAAAATAGATTAAAAATAAAAATAGATTAAAATGAAGACAATGGAGTAATTTTTTTCAAAATTTCAAGGAAAATTTAAACATAGATTATTATATATGGCTAAATTCCTATGTAAATATGAGAGTGAAGTAAATATTCTCTGAGTGAAAATGCTTTAGAATTTTCATCACAAAAAAAGTCTGTTTTTGAAAATAACAATCTTGAAGGAAGCGTTTCAACGATAAAGAAAGTTGTCTACATTAGGAATACTAAGCCATGGCTATTAAGCATGACTTAAAAGTAGAGAAATTTGTTACAAAATAAATGAAGTAGAATTATATGTAGAAAAACAAGTAAATTTCAAGTTCTTAACCCTAAGTGAAGCAAATTAGGACTAAGAATGATAATGAATAGAATAATGAATATGCTCACCTAATACCACGTAAAAAGAGTGCATGATCTTCAAGTGTTAATATATATTGTACTAACCATACGTAAGAATGTGCTAAATTCTTTAGTGTGTATGTCTGTTGGCATGAGAAAAATCAAGGAGGAAAAAAGCATCAAGATGGCAGGAGAGTATCACAGGTGTGGAAGACAGAGAAAAGGAAAGAAGTCTTGTGTGCCCATGAAATGAGTTAATCACACTCAATTATGTGTATCTTAAGTTAAAAATAGCCAGTGGAATAATGAATCTATGGAGATGGACAATGAGCAAGTAAAAGAGAAGCAAGATATCACATGGAAAATTAATCAGGCCACATGATGAGAAGCCTTACTTGCCTTAGGGCAAATGGGATTCAGTGGATTTTTTTGAAGGAGAAGTAAGGTGTAGAGTCTCATTTTAATAAAAATCACTCCTTTGTGACATGGAGAAAGTCTTATAAGATATGAGAAAAGAGCTTAGGGCGAAACTCCGGGAACAACAAATTTAAAGGCTAGATGAGACAGAAGAGGCTTTGAGAAACAAAGAGAGGTGAGCGTAAAGGTCTGAGAGTGGGAGGAACAAAGGACAGGATGGGGTTCCCTGGGTTAAGGGTGCTTTCAGGGCAGAGAATGATCAACAATGTGCCTGGTGCCTCAGAAACATAAGGGCTGTTTTTGGACCTTCAGATTTTGTAGTTAGAAGGCTATGGGTGAATTCTTCCCCTGCAGTTTCACTGTTTTGATGTGGAAGCCTTATTTTGTGATTCAGTGTGTTAAAAAGGAAGAAAAGGTCCAAAATAGAGTCACTAGCGCTAAGCCCGCATCACCAAACCAAGGCTCAATACCTAACCTAATTCAGCTTCAGCTTTCCCCGGGAATGTACTCTTAACCTGTCAGTTTGGAATTTTCTGGTCAGCACCAGTGAGGCACTGCCTCATAGGCCCTCCCTATTCCCCAAAGGTAGCTGAGGTAATCTGCTCTTTCCTTATCCCTTCCAGTTTGTATAGCTCCTTGGAGTTCCTTCCAGCTTGCTAGATGAGATGCTGCCCACTTCCTGAGTTGTAGAATAAAGCCTATTAAATTATCCAATTTATTCAGCTGAATTTTATTTTTTAATAGATGGAAGTGGGATTTGAAGAAGTAGCCATGGTAAATAGAATAAATTTAGTTTTATCTGAAAGCAAGAGGCAGAGGGAGGAAGCAATTCAAGGGTAAAGGAAATTGAAGGTAATAACTTGCTGTTTTAAAATAGAATTTCCTACTTATTCCCAGAGTACATTTTTTAAAAGTCTGAAGGATTCATTGTGTTTGCCTTGCTAACGATAAATTTAAGTATTTATCTTTGGATGTAATCTCAACTAGCTGATGAGCTCTTTGAGGCCATGGATTATATTTTATTCATTATTTTAATCCCCATAGCATGTGATTTCTACATGTCTAAAAATCAAGAACTTGAAAAATTTTAACTCATCACCATATAGTATTTCATCTTTAAAATGATTCTCAAGTATTTTATCTTCTCTTTGTTTTCAATGTTTATTTATTTTGAGGGGTAGCAAGTGAGGGAGGGGCAGAGAGAGAGAGAGAGAGAGAGGAGAGAGAGAGAGAGAGAGAGAGAATCCCAAGTAGGCTCCATGCTGTCATGGGGCTTGATCTCATGAACTGTGAAATCATGACCTAAGCTGAAATCAAGAGTCCCCAAAGTAATAATTTCCAGGTGATAATTTCCAAAGAAAATTAAAATTTATATTTATTCATAAACACTTTTACCAAGGATGTTCAGCACACCTTTGTGTGTAATAACAGTAAAAGAAAAAAAAAATGGAAACAACACAACACAAAATGTATATTAACACAAGATTAGGTCAATGCATTCTGGTATATTTATACAAAGGCACAGTATCCAGCAATAACTGAGCCACCCAGGGGTCCCTCAAGTATTTTACCTTGAGTAGCAAATCTTGTTGGTAGTAAAGTGTGGCCTACCCCAAGTACATCTTTCCAATGAGAGGCAGCACAGTATAGAGCAGTGGTTTCCAAAGTGTGGTCCCCTCCTGGGAACCTGTTAGAAATGCAAACTCATGGGGCCCTATCTAGACACAGTGAGTAGAAACTCTGGGGCCTGGGCCCAGCAGTCTGTTTTCTTTCAACCCCTGGAGTTGATTCTAACTCGCCCTACCATTTGAAGACCACCCATGAAAAGCAACAGCAACAGCAACAAAAAATCCTTGGATTTAACCAAACCTGTTTGTCACATACAACCACATGCAGTCAGTGTGTTATTAAGAACTCTAGAATGGAGTTTCCTTAAGCAAGGGGTGAGGGGGGTGGGGGCACCTTGAAGAGTCATGATGAGAAGCCAGTGACACAGTGGGTGGAAGCATTTATTCTACTCTCTGCTACAATGTCGATATTCAATGTGTATTTTCCTTAAATGTGTATTTAAGATACAATGTATTGCTATTATGCAATTATGTTGTCCTAGAGAAATTTAGAAATAACATGGTTAAAAGTTGGGGCCGGGGGAGTATGGGAATTGATGTAAGCTGAGCATTTACTTTCATCTGGCAATTGTCCTGGGTTTTTTCCTAGTGTCATCTACGTTTGAAACAAGGTCTGTTTCACTTCAAAGTCTATTTTATTTTTAGCATCAGTCCAGGTACCTTTGTGCCAAGAATGAGTTCATTAATTCCAAAAACAAACAAAACAAAAAGATTTCTATAAGGAATTCCAGATTTTCACTTCAAAACGTCAAATTCTTTATTTTTAAACAGGGGTGCATTTAGGGATGGGGGCAGAAATATGCTATAGCAAATGCTCTAATAGCAAATTTCTAAATAAGGAAGATATATCTCATATTTGGGGAAAATAAAGGCACTGATGCTTGTTTGCCCTGTAAATGCGTTTTATTATCTGGAGAGGAATCGAAAGATAAAGGGATCAATCACAGGGAAAGGCATGCATTTTTCAGAGCTTTGTCTCTTTCTATTGTTCAGCTTTAGCAAGAGTATTAAAACAGCTCCCTATAAACAGCACTTATTCATACTGTTCACACTTTCATATAGCTTTCTCCCATCCTCTACCTTTAAATGCAAGGTCAGCTCTGTACTGTTATGAAGAAAACTGTTTTGGAATCACACCTCCCCCTCTCTTTCATGCCTCAGATATAACTCTGAGCCCTGTTCTTGAATTGACATACATTTAAAAACAATTCAGTCCTGGACTGATCAGCTGATCTAGTGACACAGACCACAGCTTGCTCTTGCCATTGTTTCTTTGTTGCTGGTGGGCTTTTTTTGAATCCTGCAGCATCAGCCCTGACTGCAATAATTGATTGACTGAGCTATGCCACGGGGCACAACATAACAAAGGAAGAAAAATATGAACAGTTAGCGAAAGAAGCCCTGGGAAAAGACATAAATAAAGGTAGTGTGCCCAAATACTGCAGTGTTTGTAGAATCCTCACCGAGGCAAGGAAACCAGGTGACGGTATCTTTATTTTAATGTTTGGGAGGTGAATTCAAGGAGAGACATTGTGTTCCAAGAGGCCTGGTAAGCCTTCAGATGATCATTTCCTAAGCTAATGGGACAAACACACCCACATATAGATAAATTCTGAACCTCAATGGCCTTTACAGTTTGTACTTCTTAGATAATATGGTAAGGAATATTTTAGAAAAGTCTATGGTAGACAATAGCCATCAAGTCAATAAATACAGACTGGCTACATCTCTGGTAACATTAGCATATAAATCCATTTGTGTGAACCATTCAGAACTCAGCATTTAGCCTTTTCCATGAATTTGAATAAGACTTACTAAAATCCTTTAAACTTTCAGTGAGGTTTGTGTGTACCTGAGGAAATCACAGCCTTTTAAAAATCTCAGGATGGGAAAGCACCTTAAAGGTCAGATTACCCCGTTACCTTGTAATGAGTTGTTTGGGAAAACGCAGTGTTATCAAGTTATGTCTATGGTAAACTCACACACAGTTGCTAATTGGGCAGAAGCTTAGCATCTGAGGCACTTTAATTGATGACAATTCATAGAGCAAGTTTCAGACAAAATTATTTAAACAGTGAAAAAGATCATTTTGAGCTCTCTGCCTTTTGCAAGAGGACACAGAGTTATTATTGTATTGAATGAGGAGATTTCTTTAAAATGTTCTTGTTTATACCTAAGTGGGCTGGTTTCTGAAGATTTTTCTTCCATCCTCCCATTTTTCCTTCCTTTTTTCTATTCTCTCGCTATCCCTCCTTCCTTCTTTTCTACAAGATAAAAGCCAGGTAAAAGTTAATTACGGAACTCATCTCAGGAATTGTTTACAAACACACCTAATAAAGCTATTTAGTCTAAAATATGAGGAGAGAGAGTTGGCTGGGTAAGACTGCTTTACATAAGAATTTCACAGGATTTGTGTGTGGGTATAGTCCACTGGGAGACTGAGAAGAGCCCAGAAAAATTGCTTTGAAATATCTACCTGTGAAGACCTGGGTCAATTAAGCATCTGGCTCTTGATTTTGGCTCAGGTGATGATCTCACGGTTTGTGAGTTCGAGGCCCACATCAGGCTCTGTGCTGACAGAGCCTGCTTGGGATTTTCTCTTTCTTCCTCTCTCTCTGCCTCTCCCCCCCCCCATCTTAAATAAATAAACTTAAAAAGGGGAGAGAAATACCTACCTGTGAAGAATTCCCAAAGACTAAGATAGTTACAGATTTTGACCAGTGATATTTCAAAACTTAAAAATGTTTGCTGTAATATAATGCCTTTCTATTTCATCAAGATTTTAATAAAGTATGAAATCATCTTTTGTTAAGTGGTTAAGTGGGGTTGAATGAAGAAAAAAACAAACAAAAATCTGGGCTTTATCTCTGTTAACACAGTGCAGAACCAAAACCTACAGATAATGAGAAATGATTGAGATCAAGATCTTAGCAGATTTTACATTTATTGAGGAAAAGGGTCAAACATTGTGTTATGGACTTCCATCAAGTTTTTCCCTATACTCTATAAAGAGGGATGATTATTTTTCTTATATTCTACAGTGAGAAATTAGAAACATAAAGAAATTAAGTCATATCCAGAAAGGCACATGGGTAGTAAGTAATGTGAATGTGCTTCAAGCCAGGGGAGTCTGACATCAAACACAAAAAATAGATAAAATGATAAATTTAGAATAGAAAGGAAAAGAAAAGAAAAGAGAAGAGAGAGAAGAGAAGAAAAAAAAAAGAGAAAAGAAAAAAAAAAAGAAAAGAAGAGAAAAGATAGAATAAATGAATGAATTGTGGACTAAATGTTTATGTTCCTGAGAGATTCATATGTTGAAACCATAGTTCTCTAACACATTAGACATTAGGCTTTAAGAAGTGGGGCCTCTGGGAGGTGATTAGGATTACAGGAGGTCTTGAGAGTAGAGGCCCAATAAATGGGATTAGGGTCCTTAAAGGAGTCATTAAAGAGCTTGCTTCCCCTTTCTGCTCTCCACCGTGTGAGGACACAATGAGAAGTCAGCAGTCTGTATCCCAGAAGAATGCTGTCACCAAAATTCAACCCTGTTGAATTGATCTTGGACTTGATCTTGGACTTCCAAGAAATAAATTCTTGGAACTCCGGAACCCTGAGAACTCTGGGTTCTGAGAACCCTCGAACTCTGAGAAATAAATTTCTGTTGTTTATAAGCCACCTTGTCTACATTATTTTGTTATAGCATCCTAAACTTGGATAGATAATAAACAGATAGGTATTTGTTAAATATTTTTTCCAAATAAAATGTTATTCTGATTTCATAAAATTATGATTAATATGTGTTATAGATACATAATGCATTTTTAAAACATAGACATTATGTGCTCTGTAATATAACTGCTCCCACCTGGAGTGGTGGTTTAATGACTAACTTAATCTTTATAGTTCTGACATATTGTATTATTAATTCACAAAAAGAAGTGGTAATGAATTTAAAAGGCCTTTGTTTGCTAAGATGAATCCAAATTGTGTAATAGTAAGAGGTACTATTTCTTCAATCTGTAGTATGTAACTTGGGCCCTAATTACATGTCTGCCAATCTGTTTTGGTCCTAGGATGAGATTTCATTCCTTAAATGCTAAATTAATGATTACAAAAGGAATATGGAAATTGCAAAGACATGCATTTTTTTAAGTTTACTTATTTTTGAGAGAGAGAGCTCATGCACATGTGCAGTGGGGGAGGGGCAGAGAGAGAGGGAGAGAGAGAGGATCCCAACAGGCTCTGCACTGTCAGAGTGAAGCCCAATGTGGGGCTTAAACTCATGAACCTTGAGATCATGACCTAAGCTGAAATCAAGAGTTGGACACCTAACTGACTGAGCCACTCAGGCACCCCAGTATGTGCATTTATTGATCACGTGGCTCTCAGAAGTGTTTTGGTAGTCTAAAGTAAAAGGTTTATCTATTGACTTTTTCTTGGTTTTGTTTTTAATATCTTTTATTTTTCTGTTCCCAGGTGCTATACACATTGAAAGTCTTAGCTTTTTACAAATTCATGTTCTTTACTAAAGGAATTAGAAATAGTTTACTTTAAGAATCAACTCCAAAAAAGTCAGTAGATACGATTTAACTTCAAAGAAATTTTATTAAAGTAAAAAGAGAGATGTAAAGTGGCATAAACAATGTAATCTTATTACTTGAAAATAAGTACTTAATTATGCTTCTAGCAGAGATGAAAATACAATAACTGGATTTATCTTCTTTCTTGAAACAATTAAGAAACAGGACTAAAATACATATAATAACATTCTCAAGCCATTGGACATCAAAAATGAAGGCCAGGAATTTCTGAGAGGACACAAACAAGGAGATACCTGTCATCTCCACGGTTAAATGCCTATGAAAAATGTCCAGGCCATGAAGTAGAGCCATTAGAGGTGAACAGAGCAGGCCAGAGTCAGAGACTAGCCATCTCCCTGAGTTGAAAGGACTAAGCTAGGTATTCAGGGAAGCCAAGAAGGCTAGAGTTCATTGGCCAGAGTATGGGAGAAGAGAGACTAAAATAGAAAGTGGAGATTTGCAGTGTTCTTTCCAGTATTTAGTTGAGTACTGATTAGCATTTACACATCAGGAAAATGCCTGAGGCTGGGAAAGAACCACATGGAAAGACTGAGGGAATGCTAACTCCAGCTCATACAAAGCTGGGAATAGTGCCTGCTCCCTAAGCCACATTAGATGGACATTCTTATAATTCAGGAGGTGTTGGTTAGACTATTGAGAATGGTTTTGTCTTCTGAAAGAGAGTAGTTAGTCCTAGACTAATATATAATATGTAATTAGAAGGAGAGGCAGAAAAATATTAGAAGAAGTAATAGGCCACAATTTTTAACCTTTGATAAAAGTTGTTATGTGCAGGGGCGCCTGGGTGGCGCAGTCGGTTAAGCGTCCGACTTCAGCCAGGTCACGATCTCGCGGTCCGTGAGTTCGAGCCCCGCGTCGGGCTCTGGGCTGATGGCTCGGAGCCTGGGGCCTGTTTCCGATTCTGTGTCTCCCTCTCTCTCTGCCCCTCCCCCGTTCATGCTCTGTCTCTCTCTGTCCCAAAAATAAATAAAAAACGTTGAAAATTAAAAAAAAAAAAAAAGTTGTTATGTGCATGTGAAGTAACACAGTATCACTTTCATATATATTCAGTTAACTTGCAAATGAATACAATAAATCCATGACAAATAAAATGAAATTTTATGAAAATTTATAATTAATGAGCAAAAAATGTTTTAAAATTTAATCATAAAAATGGACAATCCAAAAGAAGAAAGAAAGGAAAAAAAGATATAGAAAAATAAACAAATAGAAAAGTGATAGATTTAAATACAATTATATCAATAATCATATTAAATATAAATGTCCTGAATATCTCAATTAAAAGGCAGAGATTGTTAGATTGGATAGAAATGCAAGACCCAACTCTCCATGTATCCTACAATAAATCTAGTTTAAACATAAAGTATAAATAGTTGAAAAGGAAAGGAAACGAAAGGAAAGGAAACAAAAGGAAAGAAAGGAAAAAAAAAATATGGACCATCCCAAAGCTGATCATGAACACTGGAGTGACTGTATTGATATAGACATTGCCAATCTCAAAATAAAGACTATTCCAGGGTTAAAGAAAGAAATTTCGTAAGAGTATATAAGCATCCTAAATGTTTATGCACCAAATAACACAGCTTCAAAGTATATGAAGCAATAACTGATAGAATGTAAATAAATAAATAAATAAAATCAAAGATTTAAAACCTCTCCCTAAGTAATCAAGAAAAGAGAGAAAAAAATAGTAAGATAACATAGACTTGACTACTATAGACCAACATGATCTGATGGGTATTATAGAATACTCCACTCAACAAGAGCAGAATATACATCCTTTTAAATTGCCAGAAAGTATGTATAAGTAGACCACATTTGGGACATAGAAAAATTCTCAGTAGATTTTTAAAAATTTAAGATATATGGGGGCACCTGGGTGGCTCAGTTAAGCTTCTGACTCTTGATTTTGGCTCATGTCATGACTCATAGTTCCTGAAATCGAGTCCCACGTTGGGCTCTGTGCTGATGGTGTGGAGTCTGCTTACGATTCTCTCTCTCTCTCTCTCTCTCTCTCTTTTAAGCACACACTCCCTCTCTCCCTCTCAAAATAAATAAACACTTTGAAAAAATTTAAGACATAGTAAGTTGCCTGACCATAATAAACTTAATTAGAAATCAACAATAACATAAGATTTCTGAAAGTCCTCAAATGATTGGAAGTTTAATAACACCATTTTCTATAACCCATAAGTCAAAGAACTCAAAGGGAAGTTAGAAAGTATTTTTGAATGTAATGAAATTGAAAACACAACATATCAAAATTTATGTGATACAGGTAAAGTAGAAATTAGAGGGAAAATTATTTTTTTTATTTATTTAAAAAAATTTTTTTAATGTTTATTTATTTTTGAGGGAGAAACACAGATTGTGAGCAAAGGAGGGGCAGAGAGAGAGGGAGACACAGAATCGGAGGCAGGCTCCGGGCTGTGAAGTGTGCACCAAGCCCATCCCAGGGCCAAACTCAAGAACCGCCAGATCGTGACCTGAGCCAAAGTCTGATGCTTAAACAAACGAGCCACCCAGGCAGCCCTATTTTTTTAATTTTTTAAAAAATATGTATTTATTTTGAGAGAGAGAGAAGAGCATGAGTGGAGGAACGGCAGAGAGAGAGGGAGAGAACAAGTGCCAAGCTGGCACTGCACTGTCAGAGCAGAGCCTGACTCAGGGCTCAAACCCATGTATCATGAGATCATGACCTGAACCAAAATGAAGAGTCAGACACTTAACTGACTGGGCCATTCAGATGCCGCTAGAGGGAAATTTATAACACTAAACACCTAACTGAATAAAAGAAGTCTCCAATCATTGACCTAGGCATCTAATTTAAAAGCAAGAAAAAAAAAGAGTAAACAAAACCAAAATACTCAATACAATTAAATTGAAGATCAGAGTGAAAATCAGTGAAACTGAAAACAAAACCTACACAAAAAATAGAGAAACTTAATGAAATCAAAACTTGGTTCTTTAAAATAAAATCAATAATATTGATAACTGTCTGGCCAGACTGATCAAGAAAAAACAGAGAAAGTGTATGAATCATCAATGTTAATAATGAAAGATGGGGTGCCTGGGTGGCTCAGTTGGTTGAGCATGGACTTTGGCTCAGGTCTCACAGTTTGTGAGTTCGAGCCCTGCATTGGGCGCACTGCTGTCAGTACAGAGCCTGCTTCGGGTCCTCTGTCCCCCTCTCTCTTTGACCTTCCCCTGCTTCTGCTCCCTCTCTCAAAAATAAATAAATCATTAAAAAATAAGAATGAAACAAGTGATTTTACTACATATTCTAATATTACAAAGCATAATATAGAAATCTTTAAAAACATTCAAATACCTATATATTTTTTTTTTTATAAAATGGACAAATTTCTTGCAGGAGACAAATTACCAAAGTCCATCCAAGAATAAATCAGTAATCTGAATAGCACTATACCTATGAGATACACTGAATTTATAGCTTAAAATTTTTAACAACAACAAAAAAAAATAACAAAACCTCTTGGCTGAGGTGGTGTCTCACTACAATGTCTCCCAAATAGTACCAATTTTAGCCAAACGTCCCCCCCAGAATTGAAGAGGAAGCAATCTAACTCAATTCATTATGTGCAAACTGCATTACTTTCATACCAAAACGAGATGGAGATATTCCAAGAAAAAATGTATATATCAAAATTCCTCATGTATATAAATGCAAAAAAAGGCGAAAACTTCAGACAATAAAATTCAACAATGTATAAAGCTGAAGAAAAAATCCCTTTCATGATAAAAAAAAATGTTTTAGCAAACTAAGAAGAAAAGCTTCTCAATCTTATAAAGGATGTCGAAAAATCCTACAGCTAATGTCATCCTTAATGAGGAAACATTAATTGTTTTCCTCCTAAGATTAGTGTGTTTGCTGTCTCCACTTGTAAAAATTGTACTGGGGCTTCTAGTCGGTACGATAAAGCAATTAACATAAATAAGTGTCACTCAGATTGGAAATAAAGAAGTAAACTTGTCTTTATGTACTTCAAAAGTGATCATTTATATAGAAAATCATATGGAATCTACAAAAGTACTAAGTAGGAAGTGACTTTAGGAAGGATGCAGTACAAAAGACTGATGGAGTTGTGACAGATAGCGAATCAGTAATTGGTTGTGCATGGCCGAGCAAGAAGCGATGGGAGAGAGAAACTCTGAGGGACGTGAGGCAACTTTGGAGGTGAGGGCATGTTTATTGTTTTGACTACATTGATGTTTTCAGAGGCATACATGTATGTGCAAACTAGTCAGATTGTTCAGTCCAAATATGTCCAGACTAAATTCAGAGGTTGCCACCATACTTAGATGGAGAGTTCTATGGCATCTACCCCTTAGTTCAGCATGTTTATTAAAACTTTAGGAAAGAGGGGTTGAGAGTACATTTCATTACCTTGCTAAGGGTAATTAACCTGTAATCCAGGAAAATATGTCTGGATTTGGTAAATGCAGGCATTGAGATATAGATATAGGTAGACTTTTGAAATAGGTTTAAACATAATATTCATGTCCCAAAGTTGTGAAAATTAAAGAAGTTAATGCCATTCAAGTATTTAGAATATTAGCTATCCCAAGGTCAGTCTTCAAATTCTAGATGTTATTTTTGATCAGCTTGGTTCCTTTATGTGTTCATAGCAATTTTTAAATATTTATAATAAATATTTTAAAGGATTTTTCATCTCCTCTTAATCCAACTTTATCCACTTGGTTGATAGTAGTCTTAACCATCTGTCTCAAAATTAGTATTGTAATATACTAAATGTACCTAAGTAATCTGGAGAATGTATCTTTTATATTATCTATTGTTAATAAATTATTTTGATTGCTAAAAGTTTCCTTTGAGATTCTATTCACCTTATTGCCTTTCTACTTATAGAAGTTTCAAATTTCAAACGAGTTTTGGTATAAATTTAGAACCTTAGACTCTCTCAAGATAGTAGATAATTATATGGCTGAAGTTTAGTTTTTTTAATGGAGATATACTATATTCACAGTACAGTGAGAGAAGAGAAATTGATCCAGAAAACTTTACCAAACCTAGTTCAAAATATTGTTTCATCATTTTTATTCCCTATTTGTCTTAATATTTTTCATTATGTGGTGTTGGAAGAGATCATCTGTAAATAATGCAAATATTTATTTATAATATATAACCAATCAGGAAGCAAGAGAATAAATATCTACAGCTTTAGTCACTACTTGAAAATTAAATGTTATATTGGTAAGATGATTATCTATAGGAAAGTTTGATAAGCGTCTTACTAAATGAAGAAATAAATATATTTTGCCTCTCTGCCTATTTTTCTTTCTCTCTCTCTCTGTGTATACATGCATATACCTACATATACACACATGTACTCATATATATATGTATAAAAAGAATGTACAAACCAGATATATAAAAACTGGATATATTTAGCTATATACAAACTATAAATATATACAGACATATTAATGCACATTTTACATATGCATGTAATATGTTACACTGCATTTGTATACAAATTCTGATACATCAGTGCATATATACATGTACACATCCATATGTACAAATATGTATATGTACATGCCATAATTGGTGTATGATGTAATAATAAAACAGTTTTAATTTACTGTCTACCGGCACGTAAACTGTCCTTGATTATTTTTTAACTACATAAGAAACTATATAGTTAGAACTGGTTGACAGGATAAAGGAGGTAAATATGAATTGATACATGTGGACTTGGTCAATGCAAATTTTGCAAGCTGTACATAAATTTTGTAAACCTAATGATTCTTGAAAACCGTTTCCAAGGCTGTTTATGTCTCATGTGGAAATCTAAATGGGATCTTACAGGAACTGGATTAAAGAATTTAGCTCTTGTCAAATATTGCTGGTCTCTGCTTTTTAATTTTTCTCCCCCTCATGCCTTTAATACATGCTTAGCCATACTAGGCCAAAAGTAGAACTCTCTAGCTGATATTTTTTTCTTCCTATTGTGCAAAGGAATTCTTCTTTAATGCTTACATGGTTATTTGAGTCTTGCTGTAGAATGCTGTGTACCGCAGTTTTGCTTTGAAATGAGTGATCTTTTTTTTGTTTCAAGGTAAACAATTTTTCTGCACTACTTTTGCTGCTCATTGTTAGAAGTCATCCTATTGCTTAGTTGTAAAAGGAGATTTAAAAAAGAAATCACTGCGAACAACTAGCTGTTTGATCATCAACGCTTCCTTTTTTTTTTTCTTCCTCCTTTTGTATTGGTCTTAGCTCCTGTCTGTCCTCTATGACATGTCAGTGTATGACTAGCTGGTACCACTCACAGTGGACGCAACTTAATCTTTGTTAGAAAAGCACCCTGTTTCTCAGAAGTCACACAAACATCTTAGGACGAATGGTCGATTGAATTGTTTTTGCCAGCAGTTGTACATATCTGACCACATGCTTTCTTTGTGCAGGATTTGGAATTTTTTCCCCCTTTCAATTTAGAGGGTATAATCAGGCTTGATTTCTCCCTGTGTGAACACGCTTTGTTCTTTGGGTATTTTCTACAGAAAGAGTCAATTTCAGTCCCGAGTTTATCTTTTAGTAGGAAAACCTCGTTATCGTTCAGGATTTTACAAGCAGAGATAATACTCTTGCTTTCCACTTCCAACTGGAGCTTTGTCTTCTGGACACTGAATAAAATGATTGTATTTCATAGATGGCATTTCACCTTATTATTGACGTCATTTCTTCCATTAGAGTCTGTATACGTATTAAAACTGGGGGAAGGATTTGGTAAGAGACTGGTATAAGCCAACTGAAAAGGCATGTAGTCCCCTGCTGAGAGCCTTGTCTAACACACTTCCTGTAACTTGAGAGAAAACTGGCAATTGTTGTTCTTTCGGAGCAAGTTTAAAGTAATCATTGATTAAGGATATTTCAATGACAGTGGGTGTTCTCCAAATACAAGGCAGGGATAGGATTAGAGGCATACAAAATATTTCATCTGTTGAGACAATGAAAGTTTAAAGCAGGGACAAATATATAAGGACTTTTCATTATTATGGTTGAACTAAGTGTATGTTGGGAGGGCACCTGGGTGGCTTTGTCGGTTAAGTGTCCCACTTTGGCTCAGGTCATGTTCTTGTGGTCTATGAGTTCAAGCCCCACATCGGACTCAGTACTGACACCTCAGAGCCTGAAGCCTACTTTGGATTCTGTGTCTCCTTCTCTCTCTGCCCCTCCCCCACTTGTGCTCTGTCTCTCTCCCCAAAATAAATAAACATTTAAAAAAATTTAAAAAAAGAAATAAGTGCATTTTTAAAGATTATTTATTTTGAGAGAGAGAGAGGAGAGAGAGAGGGAGAGAGAGAGAGAGAGAGAGTGGGGGAGGAGGCAGAGAGAATCTGAAGCAGGTTCCACACTGTAACTGCAGAGCCTGACATGGGGCTCAAACTCATGAACTATGAGACCATGACCTGAGCTGAAATCACGAGGTGGTCGTTTAACTGACTGAGCCACCCAGGTGCCCCCCAAATAAGTGTATTTTAGTCAAGCTATATGAATGGATAACATGGAAAAGAATATCCTTCTCTGATTAAGTATTAAACCCTTGTATGTCTTTATAACTATTTTGAATATGTTTTTATAGGACTCATAAGTTGGATTTATGTACTTGTGCTTAGAGATTGTTCAGTAAAATATAATGGTATTTATTTTTTACTAAAAAATTTAATTAAGGGATAGTTGACAATGTTACATCAGTTTCAAGTGCATAACATGGGGATTTGACAAGTCTACATGTTATGCTATGCTCAGCACAAGTATTGCTCCCATCTCTCAGCATACGGCACTATTACAATACTGTATTTTAAAAAATATATATGCTAAAGCCTGAGAATGGAAGGCCTGATGCTGACTTATTTAAAAACCCAAAATTAAAAAAAAATACATGAAAAAAAATTGGAAATGGAGAGAATTTCAAATAGTTTTATGATATTTGGATTACTTTAACAAATGAACATAAACTTAACACAAAAATAAGAAAATAATACATTATTATGAAAAATGCCCGAGTTTTCTTGTGAGTTGGTTCCACTAGAAAGATTTAAAATGGCACCCCACGATAAAGTTTTGGAATAGAGACTATTGAAAAGGGATGACGGAGGAAACCGCAAAGGTTTGATTTGCAATTGGCATGCTTTTAAAAGGATTAAAGCATTCATAATCAGAATATTTGTTACAAATGTGCAAAGATATCACTCCATCTCTGTACTTAATGTTCAATTTGAGTAATGTTCTCTGTTTATGTGCTTTATCAGAAAATAACTATACCATTTTCATCACTAAACATCCATATTTAAATACACATTTGTTTCAATGCTACCATCATAGTTTTTTGCCAAAGATTATTTACATGACAACAAAAGAAAAATTCTCACTGTAGCCAAAGCATTTTCATTTTCTTTGCCATGTGCAGATGTCTATAATATTCCTTTAGATAAATGCTTTCTGTCAAAATGGTAATTTTGTGTTCTCTTAGTGAAAACTGCTTTGAAAAAAAATGAATTTAATTTTACTTCTTTGGAACATGCGAGCAGGTTATTTCTGCATTTCTCCCACTTGGTATTCCCCACCAGTCCTTTCTGATGTCTTAACTGTGTTTTGCACAATTTCTTTTTTTAGACATACTTCCTTATAAATCTGTTACCCATGACTCTCCATTACTGGGTTAAGTATTTGTTTTAATCTTCTACACTAATGGAGCGCCAACCATTTTTAGTAAGTTGTTAGTAATGTGTTTTAACAAATTATAAGAATGCTATACATTTTTGTTAGCTATAGCAAACAATTATCTATAATTTATTAATTTTATTAATATCATTCATGTAGCTAAATTTATAAGAAGCCCCCATGAGATAGTAATATCATTTTTTCATTTGCAGTACTCTTAGACAAATTACATTTTCTGTCTGTAATACTAGCAGATGAAACAGAATTGAAAAAAAAAACAGAATTGATATCTAGCTTGCAATAATACATGAAATAAAATGGAGGAAATTAGAAGAAGTTTTGAACCACAGTAAGAGAAGAATCATATATCTTTGGGGTTCTGTCACTTTCTTTTTGGTAACTGAAAGTTCAGAGAGATATAAAGCTAGGAGGGATATTTAAAAATACGAGACAGTGATTCTCTTCTCTCTCATTAAGTATAAATAATACATAATCAGTTACACATTTGCATGGATGGGGATAATTGAAAGTATGTGTAGTAAAGAATTTCTGACTGTAACCAAATTAACAAAATCTATTAGTAGGCCCTATGATATGAATTTAGCTTATTACAGAGTAAACTGTTTTTCTTTCTTTCTTTCTTTCTTTCTTTCTTTCTTTCTTTCTTTTTTTAATGTTTATTTTTGAGAGAGAGATAGAGAGATAATGAGCAGGGGAGTGGGGGAGAAAGAGGAAGACACAGAATCCGAAGCAGGCTCCAGGCTCTGAGCTGTCAGCACAGAGCCTGAGGTGGGGCTCGAACTCACCAACTGTGAGATCGTGACCTGAGGCGAAGTGGGATGTTTAACCAACTGAGCCACCCAGGTGCCCCCAGAGTAAACTGTTTCTGATAACACTCATTAGGTCGAGAGTTTTTAGACAACATATGAAACTATGTTTTCATTAATCCTGACTTAATAAATACATTTTACCTAACGTTCAGTCTTCATTTTGGAAAAATTACCATGTTCATTATCATTTATAATTCAGATCCCTTGTTAAACTTTTTATTTTGAGGTAACTGTAGATTTACATCCACTTTCAGGAAATAAGACAGAGAGATTTCACATATCCTTTACCCAGTTGCCCTGGATGGTAATATCTTGCAAAACTTTAGCATAATATTACAACCAATTCTGACATTGATACAGTCAGGATACACATGCCCATCACTATGGTGATCCTTGTTGTTGTCCTTTTATAGCCACAACTACCTCCTAGACTCAACTCCTGGCAATTACTAATCTGTTCTCTACTTCTATTAATGTGTTATATCCAAAATGCTAAATAAATGGAATTTTACAAGGTGACATACATTCTGGCTTTTTTTTTTTCACTCAGCATAATTTTTTGGAGATGTATCTAGGTTGTTGCATTAACATAAGTTTTCATTTTTCTGGGATAAATGCCCAGGAGTGTAATCCCTGGCTCATATGATAGCTGCATGTTTAATTTTTAAGCAAACTGCCAAACTGGTTTTTAGAGTGACTGTACCATTTTCCATCACCGCAAGTAATGTATGAGTGATACACATCCTCTGCACTCTCAACAGCATTTGGTGTTGTCACTGGTGTTTATTTTAACCATTCTGATAGGTGTGTGGTCATAGCTCAGTGTGATTCAATTTGCATTTCTCTAATGGCTAACGATGTCAAACATCTTTTCGTGTATTTCTTTGCCATCTGCATACCTTCTTCAGTGAAACATCTCTTTTCATGTCCTTTGTCCTTTATCTACCTGGATTATTATTATTTTTTTAATGTGGTGTTTTGAAAATACTTTATTCTAGATTCTAGTCCTATGTTGGATATGTGGTTTGCAGATATTTTCTCTGGCTCTGTAGCTTGTCTTGTTATCCTCTTGAGAGCGTCTTTTGTGGAACAAAAGGTTTTAGTTTTGATGAAGTGCAATTTATCAAATTTTCCTTTAAAGGATCATACTTTGAGGGTCAAATCTGAGAATTCTTTGCCTTCACCTAGATCTCAGTGGTTTTCCCCTACAACCCCTCGGAAAGTTTTATAGCTTTATGAGTTAAATTTTGAATTAGTTTTGTAAGAGGTAAAGTTTTTTGTGTGTGATTTATTTATTTATTTATTTATTTATTTATATTTGTCTAAAGAAGCCCAAATGTCTCAATACCATTTGTTGAAAAGGCTTCCCTTCCTCCATTGAATTAATTTTGCATTTTTATTAAAAATAAATTGGGCATATTTTTGCATCTTAATTCTGAGTTGTCTATTCTGTTCTACTGATCTGTGTCTATTTCTCACCAATACTACACAGTTTTGAATACAGTAGCTATATGATAAGTTTTGAAATTAGGTATATTTCTCCCTTTATTATTCTTTTTCAAAACTGTTCCAGCCATCCTAGTTCATTTACCTTTCCACATATATTTTAGAATAATCTTATTTATATCTTCCAAAAATATTGCTTGGATTTTGGTAAGAATTTTGTGAAATGTATATAGCAATTCATGGAGAATTGGCATCTTTACTGTGTTGAGTTAAGCTTCTGACTCTTGACTTGGGCTCAGGTCATGATCTCACAGTTTGTGGGTTTGAGCCCCACATCTGGCTCTGTGCTGGCAGTTCAAAGACTGGTTGGGATTCTCCCTCTCTGCCTATCTCTGACTTATGCTCTGTCTCTCTCTCAAAATAAATAAATAAACTTCAAAACAAAACAAAACATAGTGTATCTTTCCACTTACTTAGGCCACCTTTCATTTACTTCAACAACATTTTATAGTTTTTTTAAATATTTTAAATGTTTATTTATTTTTGAGAGAGAGACAGAGAGAGAGAGCACCAGTGCGGAGGGGCAGAGAGAGAGGGAGACAGAATCTGAAGCAACTTCCAGGCTCTGAGCTGTCAGCACAGAGCCCAACGTTGGCTCAAACTCACGAGCTGTGAGATCATGATGGAGCCGAAGTCGGATGTTTAACTGAATGAGCCACCCAGGAGCCCCTATAGTTCTTCGCATAAAATTCCTGTATGTGTTTTGTTAGATTTACATTTATTTCTGTTTTTTTGTAGAGATTATAAATGGCATTGTATTTTAATTTTGGTGTTCTTATATTCATTGCTAACATATAGATAATATAGTTGATTTCTATATTGATTTTGTATCCTGTGACATTGCTGAACACGATGCCTAGGGATATTAAATTCTAGGGATATGTTTCATTAGATTTCTTCAAAATTCCTGCACACACAATCATGTCATATGCAAATATGAATAATTTTTAAAATTCATATGTCTTTTGTTTAGTTTTATTGCATTTGCAAAATCTTCCATTACTATGTTGCATAAGATTAGTGAAAGTAGACATTTCATTAGTGAAAGTAGTATTCCTTTGCTTAGGGGGAAAGCATTCAGTGTTGCTTCTTTAAACATTTGGTAGCATTCTCCGGTGAAACCATCCAGAGAAAAGTCTGCAGACTTTTTTTCTGGAGTTTTTAATTTATGAATTCGATTTCTCAATTTAAAAAAATTAACATTTATTTATTATTGAGAGACAGAGACAGAGCATGAGCATGGGATGGGCAGAGAGAGGGGGAGACACAGAATCCGAAGCGGCTCCAGGCTCCGAGCTCTCAACACAGAGCCATATGCGGGGCCTGAACTCAAACAGCGAGATCATGACCTGAGCCGAAGTCGGATGCTTCACTGACTGAGCCACTCAGGCGCCCCAATTTCTCAATTTTTAAAATGTTTTTATTTTTATTTTTGAGAGAGAGAGAGAGAGAGAGAGAGAGTGCAAACAGGGAGGGGGAGGATCGGGGAGCCGAGAGGGAGACACAGAATCCAAAGGAGGCTCCAGGCTCTGAGCTGTTGGCATAGACACTGATGCGGGGCTGAATGCCCAGACCATGAGATCATGACCTGAGCTGAAGTCAGATGCTCAACCGACTGAGCCACCCAGGCGCCCCTATGAATTCAATTTCTATACTAGCTGTGGATCTATTCAAATCATCTATTTTCTGTAGGGTGAGTTTTGGTTGTGCTTTCAAGGAAATGACCCATTTCATCCACGTTGTCCAATTTATACATGTAGAATTGTTCACAGTATTGCCTCATTTCCCTTTTGAGGTTGGCAGAGACTATTGTGATATGCCTTGTTTCCTGATGTTAGTAGTTGTTTGTTACCTTCCTCTGAGATCTTTTTGATTTTTGGTATGACAAGTGATTTTTTTATTAAAACCTAGATATTTTCGGTAATGTATAATTAGCCTCTTCATTTTATTTAAACTTTTTATTTGGTATTCTCTGTATTCTTGCAGAGAAGGCCAGGAAGAGAGTGCCACCTTATTACATCCAGGTAGGGTACAATGCCAAGTTCCCCATTGATAACTGTTGACACTAGGGATGGGAAGGTTCTCCCTCCTGGTACTGGAGGGAGGCAAGAGTTCTGGCTTCCCACAGGGCTACTGCTGCATTATCCAGGTTCACAGGTATGGAGTCCCCTATTACTGCTCCCCACATGGCCTCCATTGACACCATTAGGGGTGCAGCCTCATTACCACTGACCAGTGGTGAATGTTCTCTCTCCACTGACTCTTAGAAAACATCACATACAAGGAAATGAAACAATCATGGGATACAAACCACCTATCAAAAAGAATCATGGAATTCAATGACCTATCAAAAAGAAAGCAGTAAGATAACAACACTGTTTTCAAAATAAAATCATAATGGAGGATTCAAGTGCACACTACACAAAGCTCATCAGATTTGAAGATAAATTAAGGAAATTTAGAGCAGAGACAAAATGGATATAAATTAAACAAACAAACAAACAAATAAAAACAGATCCGAGGGGCACAGTGAGAGATGGCTATGCATTAAATATGATTTCCAGGGGGAGCTGGAGGGCTGAAGGTGTAGTCAGAGTATATGGGAAAGAAGCAATAATCAATAAATAATGGTAATCGAAAATTTAAAGTTTAAAGAGTTTAACGAAAACTTGAAATTTTGGACTTTAAAATTCTATTTCACAAAGAACAAAAGGAAAATAATTTTAAGAATCCATAAAAGTTATGAATTTTAAAATTCACAAAGTATACATTAAGAGAAGTAAAATGTAAGAACATGTAAAAAAAGAAGGGAATTATAATCTACTACTTATAGACAATATACTTTTCTACTTAGAAACTCAGAGAATTAGTTCCAAAAATACTTCAATTGGTAAGCAAGTTAAAAGGCCAATCTCAAAATCCATAGAACATTATGTATTATTCATATAATAATAACAAAGATAAAAATCATGTGGTTCTTACTGAGTCCAGAATTTTTGAACTACTTTATAAGGACTGTCATACAGCAACATTATGAGTTAGTTATTATTATTATTATTATTCTCACTTTATAGCTGAAAAATTGAGGCATAGAGAAAGAAAATAACCTCTTCATAGTCACACAGCTGGTAAATGGTACATAAATAGTACATAAAATTTCTTTCCCTATAAACAAGATTAAAATCCACTAGGATTTTGACTCATAGTAACATGAAAATATATTTTATTGGGAAGATGGTATTAATCACAGAAACTGAGAATAGAGAAGAGCAATAGGAACTTGCCGGGACATGTGGGTCTTGGCCCCAAGAGACGGTCTTCAGATGCCTCCAGTTTTGCCCCATGAGTCTTTCTTCACAGCATCTGTGAGGAAAAGTCCATTGGTCCAGCTTGGCCTTGTGCCTGCTGCTGGGCTGGTGGTTGGGAGAGGAAGTAGGATAGAAGTCAGTTGATTAAAAGCTATGCTACAAACATGCAGAGTTAGATGAACAGGGTTCTGCAAGGAGAAAGGGTGTAAGAAGACAAAAAGTATGTATACATTTGAGACCTGGTTTTTTGGGGGAGATGGCTAGTTGGGTTAGGCACCAGCAGGAGTGTATATCCGTTACGACAATAATGAAGGGATTGATTTCCTGCTGAAACCTGAACATAATATCTGCTTTAAAGATTACATGAGGGCACATTGAAGAGTCTTATGTTTGTAACTTTCTATCTAGGATTCATTTTAAGTGGCTTTTACTCTTTCTATCTTGAATCAAATCAAACAGATGACCCTGAATAGAAGTATACTCCAGAGAATTTGAGGGATCCAAATATTGTTTTTCACTCAGTCAAACAAGGGAATTTTGAAAGTACACTTCTTACAATACCATCAGTCATGGCGCAGAAGTTTAAAAGTCATGGAAAGAACTGAATGCATAATTAAATTATTGTCAGATTACTGTCATCTGTTTTAATAGTGTTGGGATGCCTTTTGTTGGAGCTACTTTGATATTTATAGTGCCTTTAAAAAAGACCTTGAATTTAAAAATAAACTTCTGAAATAAATGGTTTTTTGTGTAAACTAGGATTTCTCAATCTTGGCACTATTGATATTTTGCGATAGATAATTCTTTGCTATGTCTGTGGAGTCTGTCTTGTGCATTATAGGAATATACCAGAATTTCTAGCCTCTACTCATTAAATGCCAGGAGTACTGTTCCAGCTGAGATAATCACAGATGCTTCCAGACATTGTCAAATGTGTCCTTGGGAGCAAATAGTCCCTGGTTGAGAACTACTATTATAGGCAAAAAGAGAGAGAGAGAGAGAGAGAGAGAGAGAGAGAGGGAGAGAGAGAGGGAGAGGGGGGGAGAGAGAGAGAGAGAGAGAGAGAGAGAGAGAGAGAGAATTCTGGGAGCACCTGTTTGGCTCAGTTGGTAGAGCATGGCACTCTTCATCTCCGGGTTATAGGTTCAAGCCCCATGCTGGGGGTAGAGATTACATAAAAAATAAATCTTAAAATAAAAAAGAAAGGGAGGCACCTGGGTGGCTCAGTCGGTTAAGTGTCTGACTTTGGCTCAGGTCATGATGTCTCAGTTCATGGGTTTGAGCCCCACATCGGGCTCTGTGCTGACAGCTCAGAGCCTGGAGCCTGCGTCAGATTCTGTGTCTCCTTCTCTCTCTCTCTCTCTCTCTCTCTCTCCCTCCCTCCCTGGATCACTGTCTGTCTGTCTGTCTCTCTCTCTCAAAAATAAATAAATGTTAAAAAAATTATAAAAAAAAAAGGAAAGGAAGAAATTCTGGACAATGCAATTAACAGAAGACCTTAACTATATATGGTAGAATATTGCCAGAGAAGGCTGAAAGGACAAAGTCTACTGTTCTCAAAAGTGCTAACCTTAATGTTTTGTAGGAACTTGGCATCACACTTTTTGATTTGAAAATCATCCCAGGAAGTGACTCTCAATGTGGATGCACAGTTAGAATAATCTGAAGGACTTAAAAAAATATACTGACACTTAGGCCACAATCTAGAAACATTATATTTGAAATTCTGGTGGTGGAACCAGAGATTTTTATTTTGGAGAAGGTCCCTCAAGAAATTTTAATATACAGCAATATAATATGCACTAATCTAAAGCAACTGCCCTTTAAAGTCCACCAGGACCAAGCCCAGGAATTTAGCACACTTGGATTTTTGCCCGATTATTCACAAGGGTCAAGGAATTGTAGCACATACAGAAGGTGCAAGGACAGAGTGTCTCAGGACACTGCTCCAGTGATTTAAAGTACTAAGAATCTGGTTGATCATTAAACTGCATAAAGGAAAGATACAATTAGCTAAGGTATTCTCTGATAAACTGGCCATCAAAATGCCAATATAATTTTATATGGGTCCAGGCATTGCACCAGTTTACTAGAAAGCTAGATATTACAATTTTACCATCATATAAGACATCCTTGGGAAAGTTTCAATTCTGTTGGTATACAGGTCTACACGAAGGACAGTATAAGTTCTACCAGGACAGTATACTGTTCTGGATTTAACAGCAGGCCTGATTCTATGTCCATCTATATTTAGCCTATGGATCTAACACCACCATATGTTTGGAATCACTTCTGATCATAGGAGGATTTAAAATAAACAATCAGGAGAACGTATGAACTTTCGGCCAAAGGGACTTAAAATTTTTCAAAAATACTGCGACTGGATATTCTGGGTCAAGTTCCCCAGAAGTAGAGTTTTCCACATGATTCTTGTTCCAGTGACCTTTTAGGGGCTACTTTCAGAAGACAAGGAGTGAGGAAAACAGGGCATTGCAGAGAAAAAAGACAACAAGCAAGAATGTGGTCTTAGGTGGAGACTTGCTTTAGTTTTATCCTAGAAGGGACACTCTGGGGACCAAATTACAGGGCAGATAAAGGCTCACCTTGAGGCAAGGGGAATCAATTTGTTGATTCCCTTTCAGTCAATCAATGGCTCATTTGTGGGGGGAGAAAAGTCTCCTGAGATTGTGTTTGGCTGAGTGCAATTCTCTGGAGAGTCATCTGGTTTGTTGTCAGCCACATGCACAGTAGCTAGGGGACCAGTGAACCCACTTACCAAGGGGATCTGGGCAGACTACCAGCAGCATTCACTGGTGTGTGCACCGTAATTACTTCTTTTGATGTTTTCTGATGCAGTATACTATTTTAAACATAATTGAATCAGGGAATTAAGACTGGCAATATAACATTAGGTTGTCTGTGTTTTTTCATTACCTGAGCTATTTATAACCGAAGCTTCCCTATCATTTTCGGGGAGAATTTTTAGATATAGCCAATGAATGCTGGTGGTAATCAGCTCACTAAAATAAGACCTCCTGGTTCCAAAATAAGAGGTAAATTTTATATGGCTGATTCCTCCTCTTTTTACTGAGAAACAAAAATCCAAAAATGAATATTTCATAGAGCTTTTGTATTCATTTATTCAACAAATATTTATAGAGTACCCTGTATATACTTTATAATGTGATATAATTTGGGGGTATAGAAGTATGGAAAATAGATACTTTCTGGAGACAGTTCTCTTGGAGATTTTATTATAATTAAGAGAAAAAGGCAACAAACAAATCAAAAGACAATACTTTATTTACCCAAAGACATAAAAACATTAATTCAAAAAAAATATATACACCCCTAGTTTATTGAAACATTGTTTATAAAATCCAAGATATAAAAACAATATAAGTGTCCAGCAATAGACCAAAGGATACTAAAGATGTGGTGTGGAATATTATGTAGTCATAAAAAAGGATGAGATGGTACCATTTGTGATAATATGAATCGACCTAGAAAGTATTATGCTAAGTGAAATAAATCAGACTGAGAAAGACAAATAACACATGATTTCACTCATGTGTGGAATCTAAAAAAAGCCAAGTGAATAAACAAAGAAACAAAAAAAGCATAATCAGACCTATAAATACAGAGAACAGACTGATGGTTGCCAGAGGAGAGAGAGGCGGAAGGATAGGCAAAATGGGTGCAGGGGAGTTAGAGACACAGGCTTCTAGTTATGGAATGAATAAGTAACAGGAATAAAAGGCATAGCGTTGGCAATATAGTCGATAATACTCTAACAGTGTTGTATGGTGACAGATGGTAGCTACACTTTTAATGACTTCTCCATAATGTATGGAGAAGTCAAATCACCATGTTTTACACCTGAAATTAATGTAATATTGTATATCAACTATATTCAAATAAGAATTTTTTTTAAAAAGATAATACTTTTTAGGTGGCAATAAGCTATAGGGAAAAATAAAATAGGTAAAAAAGGATGGATACTGGTGGAGATGGGACTGAATTAATGCTATTTTAGATGCTAAGGAAGGCTTTCTGTTAAGTTAACAACTACAGAGAGCTGAATGAAGGGAGTAAGCTCTGCAGATACAACATTGCTTGGCCTAGAAGTGTCCTGTTAAAAATACCTAACACAAGGGGCACCTGGGTGGCTCAGTTGGTTAAGCATCCGATCCCAGCTCAGGTCATCATCTCACAGCTCTTGAGTTCGAGCCCTGCGTCGGGCTCTGTGCTGACAGCTCGGAGCCTGGAGCCTGCTTCGGATTCTGTGTCTCCCTCTCTCTCTGCCCCCCCCCCCCACTGGTGCTCTGTCTGTCTGTCTCTCTCTCTCTCTCTCTCAAAAATAAGTAAGCATTAAAAAAATTAAAAAAATACATAACACAAAATGCCTCAATAAATTCAATGGTGGTTTTCCATCAACAAAAGTTAAGGCATGGACAACTATTTTAGTAAACATGGTAAAATAGCAGTAGTTGTCTGTCACATCTGGTCACTAATAAGATGTGTCTGAGCTGTACCGAAGGCATGGGGACATCAACATAGATATGGTGGTTATTTGAAAAACAAATATATTCACAATCTTTTGTAAGAAATCACCAACAGTATGCAGTAAAGTCTAGTGCATGCTTAATAAAATAAACCCCCTTTATTTAATTATAAATTTACAGGTTGAGTTTGATTAGAATTTAGTGTTTATAAAACAATTTTTTTTTGTTAAAGGTTTGGGAGCATAAAAGAGGCTGATTCTAAAAAGCCTCACTTAGAAGGACATTACAGGTTTGACCTTAGGAAAACAGAAAACAACATGACTACATTTTATGATTATCAAAGGGATGAAGGAGGAAGTCAAATGAAACTGTTCATAGTATCTCATAAAATGAATAACACTTTGAATTAAACTGTGGGCAGTGAACTGAATATCAATTTAATTTATTAGTTATGTAGGAACTAAAATTTTAATGATTTACAGCACTTTTCCACTTACTGCCTTATAGACTCTTAAAGCTCCTAGAGCATCCTGATGCGGAAAAAAAGATTTTGGAACCTACTTAAACAAATTTTCAATATGGACAGCCTCAACTACTTAGCGAAGCTTTAAGAAACTCAGTCACCTCAAGAGAAGCTAGTTTTGATGCAGAAATCATAGTGCTATTTCTTTCCTTAATCATGTCTGCTAATGTCTAAAAATGTGTCACAAGCCATAGTATAAGTTGCATATGGCAGTATTGATGGATTGTTAGAAACCTTGACTGTTTACCAAAGAGCATAGTTTTGTCTTATTTTGAGAATAATATTAGACTAGCCTAATCATTAATGGAAAGCCAAGCCAAGTTCCTACTGCACTTTCCTTTGTCAAAATTTGAGATCCTTTTATTCCTCACCACCAGATTTCTGAGTGAAATAATGTCCTTGGGAATAAATGGACATATTTAGTTTCTAATAATATCATTTTGTGAGTCAATTATTTAGAGTGTTATGAACAGATGGTTTAATCAGAGAACTGAAGCAAGTAGACTTGCCCTAGTCCTATATCATTGACAATACGTGGCTTCACAGATCTAATGAGACTCCTTGAATTTTGACTTCTGAACCAGAAATTGCATGCTGCTGAAATGGTTACATTTGAAAAAGCTCAGATTGTGTGTGCTGCTGATAGTATATGGGCCTCTCCTCAGGGTTTACTTCAGTAATATCTGTGTTAAAATAGGTTAAAGAGAAATTGTGACATCTGAATTCTTTCCAGAATCTAAAATATTCCCGTAGGCTTGAAGAAACCTCAAAAAGTACTCTTAAACCAGTGGTCCCAGAATAAATATGTTCATATGCAATGGTAAGCATGCCTGTTATAAATAAACATTTTTTAATTATTGCAAAAAGAACTTTAGGACCTCGGTAGGGAACTCCACTTCACGTTCACATCCTCAAGTCAAATACGTATGTCTTGAAATGAAATTCTTCTCTAAGTCAGACATATTACCGATGGGGATTCTATTCTACTTTATATTAAAAGTGTGAGTCTGCCCAACAGGATTTTTTTTTTTGACAATTCTAGTGTGACTTTTTTGATATTAGAAATAAGTAGCTAAAAGGTCTTCTTGAAAACAATAACAATTGACTCCTGTGTTACTAATTCTAAGTAAGGTGTTCACAATCCTTAAATGAAAGTGTTGGTTAGAGAACATGAATTAGAATCCATGATACCTTTTTGATTGGTAAGTATGCTACTTTTTGTATATTTTTATACCAATTAATGAGATTCCTAAAAACAGATTAAAAGATAAAATAAAATGTGCAGACACCGTAAGCACATTTTTTTTGAGTCACTAAGACATGGTGAGTTTTCATTTTTCTTTCAAATGCTGAAAATCAGAAGGACTGTGACTCACCTTTAAAGGATAGATGAGTTTTAAAAATTTGTGAGCAGTTTATGGGGTGCCGGCGTGGCTCAGTCAGTTAAGCATCTGACTTCGGCTCAGGTCATGATGTCACAGTCCGTGAGTTTGAGCCCAGTGACGGGTTCTGTGTTGACAGCTCAGAGCCTGGAGACTGCTTTGGATTCTGTGTCTCTCTCCCCTGCCCCTGCTTGTGCTCAGTCTCTCTTTCTTTCTCAAAAATAAAAAAAAAACATTAAACAAAATTAAATATTTATGAGGAGCTTATATAGAATGAAGGATATGACTCTATAGGCTTTTTCAAATTACACCAATTCAGTCTGAATCTATTCAGGCTTGAACATCTAACTACACAACCCTTTGTCAGGTGATACTACTTTTTTATGGGAAGAGAAATCCAAGTTCACTTAACCAGATATTCTGTAAGATATATTTATTAACACTGGGAATAGGGCCTCAGGGAAGTTAAGTTTCACATCTATATTGAAAGTCAGACGTGTGTGACTAAGATGAGACCAGGAAGCAGGAGGAGGAAGATAAGTGTTTTTGGAGAATAAAGACTCATGTGCCTAATATTCTGAGAGTGTTGTATTTCCAAGTATTTCTAAAAAAAGGTTAATTTTCAGAAACTTTAAGTGAACACATTAAGCCCTTGGCTAATAAACTCTCAGATAGGAAAAGTGTAAAGGAAAGAAATCAGAAACGTGACCAGGAAACATGGCAGGTGCAAGCTGATCGCTTTGACTACATTTTCAAATAATATTCCTTTGTAAAACTTTACATACTAGCATAAAATTGGAGAAAGGAGTATGTGTAAAACAGGAGAGGAAAAGGTTAAAGGTTAAATTATATATAATTTTCCCTAACTAACGACTTGGATTCCCCTCCCTAGGCTCTCTTGCCCTGGTTTTTAAAACCTCACTATGCCCCTGATTGAAATGATTTGGTTTGAAAAACAGGGTTGAAGACTAAAAACAGCAAGCTTTAAGTGCAAGCAGATCCTATAGTTTTAAACACACTTGTTCATTGTTGTTACTATTGTTTTAACTAAAGACTAAAAACAACAACAACAAAACTAAAGATACAGGGGACAATCCAGGAAAATGTCAGTTGCTCAATATTAGCTCAAGGTTTGGCATTTCCTCCTTCATACTCAGAGTTATGGCTCTTTTCTCCTTCCCCAAATCCTACACTCTGATATTGACCTTCTAGCTCTTCATACTCTACAGTCAGTGAGTAAAGGGGAAAGGGAAGGTCCTGTGGGTTACCTTCCCCCCACCCCCACCCCAAAGACCAAAGATGACCTTCCAGACAAGTGCATACTTTATTTTGGCTAAAGATTTGGCTTCCAATTCTCAGGCGGTATGTCACAGTGGTGAGCTGAATGGGGCCATATATTATTCCCCAAGGACATTTGCGATCGATCCTCTTGCCTAAGGCCCAAAGTAAAAAAAGCAAAGCGTCACCATTTATTACTTTCGCTAGCATGGTTGGTGTTTTTCAATATGTGATACACAGATCAAAGTTATCTGAATCCCCTAGGATGCAGGCTAAAAGCGCACACACTCAACTCTGTATCCTTCACTTCCACCCCATACACATATAATGAGTCAGAGTCTGTGGAGGTGGTTTCTGAAAGTTTGCAGATTCAACAGTCCATCAAGGTGATTCAGCACACTGAAGGCTGCTGGTAGCTCTGCTCCAAGGGCCCCTCGTTGTGGTGTTTAAGGTCTTGCCCTCAGGCATGAAGTGACCCAAAGACTTATCAAAGGAAAATGGGAGTATTTGTCTAAATCCACCAGCAGTTAAACTCACCTTACTGAGTTGTCACCTAGTGTTTCTTTGTTGTCTGCATCCTCAGGGAAGAATGGAGAAAATGAGTATCAGGCACCGACCTACTCTAAAATTCAAGGGGATACACATGCCCTGTGTCTAGATACTTAAAGATGATAAATGAAGCCAATAAGCTGTTAAATAAAATGTTTCACCTCCTTCTTTGGTAAACATTCCTTTATAATGTCCTGAAAGGTCAGGTCTAGTTCAGAATTTTCAGATTCCTTGAAGTTGTACGTGGGGTACTTTGTGGCACAGGCAGAGCTGACGGCAGACACATAACCTCCAGCCCATAGCCCACCCTTTCCATCTCAGTCTGCCCAAAACTATACTTCGAGGGGTCTCGCACATATACCAGTGGATACCACATCCAGAAAATATAAGTGCCATTGTCTCTAACCACACAAAGAGCTACTCCATGGCCACGGCCAGTCTTCGGGCCTCACATTTGTCCTTGGAGGAAAAGGCCCTTGCGGCTTGTGGAAGTGAAATATGGGCTACTTTCCGTGGGCTTTCAGAGGTAGTGCAATGGGCTCTTGTAAGCATGTCCCCTTGGCCTCACACCTTCTCATCCTGTGAGAAAGGGGGTGACTAGTGGAAGGCCAGACCAGGACTTGATAAAGCACAAGCTGCAAGGCAGGGACTCGGAGCTATCTTCTGTGCATGGTTGTTAAAATTTAAATAGTATCTGGTCTAAGTTTCTGACTGATTTATTCATTTATTCAAGTAATTTTTGAGCTGTACAAGTATTAGCTTAAACATTGGGATACATTAGTGAGTAAAACAGACTAAGCCTTTGCTCTTATGGAGCTTATTTTCTAATGGATTCTTGAGTCCCATGTACAAGATACCTAACATCTGCTGTCTGAAGACAGTCTGAACATGTCCACTGATAGGCAGTTCAATTTCTTTCATTGTTGGCTACAGTTTTCACCTGACTTTTTTTTCAATTGGATATGTGGACACCTTCCCAAGATAGTAAAAATTCCAGCTGGGAAACCCTTTGTTGTATATGGAAGAAAACACAATTTCAAGGAGATAATACTTTTTCTAAAGCCGGGAAAAAAATAAAGAAAAATGATACTATATTTTGAACTGCTTCTTGATTATGATTCTGCTGTCCCAATTAATGTGATATGCTAAATTTGTTTTTAATAAAAGGACAAACCGGGAGTTTTTTAAGAATTTCTAAACTCGTGTAATATTTTAAAAGTTTGTAAACTTAAGTTGGTGGACTCCAGTGATTTGTGAATTGAAAATACTTTAATCGTTGTTTAAAATATACCAAGATATGAGTTATCTATGCAAACAGCAATCACAGTATCCAATTTCATACGAGAAACTGAAGTTAAGATATTTTAAATATGGTAAATAAATCTTCTGGATTAATTGATAACTCTTAAAAAATATCACCAGGCAAACCTGCTGATCCAAAAAAAGCTAAGTTAGTGAGACTTAGTGCAGTAAAGGTAAATAGTCCCCCGGGGGTGTCTTCACAGTGTTTCAGAAATGAGAACTCTGGGGAGGATATGTATCATGGTTAAGGCCTTGGGTTATTTTAGTAATTTTAAGAAGTTTAGGACCTGGGTTGGGTGAGTTTCAGGTGAGTCTTGCAAGATGGAATACTGGTTGGGATTAATAGAGTTTGTGACATAGTAGTTTTGATTGGCAGGCATACAACAAAAGGGTTTTTAAGTGCATACTGATGAGTAAGTTCATTATCATATTGTCCAGGAACAAGTACTTTTCCAGAAGGTGGCTAGGCTATTTTTACCAAATCCCTGAGTTGTTTAGATTGTTTAACACAAAACCAAGAATGTGTGCTTTGTACCAAAACAAATTAGCATGAAAACAGAAAAGTGTGGTGATTTCAGTTCTTAGTTGAACCTTAATTTTTTTCTTCTAATAAATCACTGTTGTAGAGAAGTTGAAAGTGATTTAGGTATATTTCATTTAGTAAGAAAGGAAACAACAGCCTAATCCTCTTCTCATTTATATGCAAACATATACCTACACAGTCAAATAATCCAATTAATCTTCCATTTCTACCAGCCATACCGATATTTCATATTTCTATACACTGTTTTTTTAACCAATATTTCTTTTTTTTTTCTTGAATGTCTTGAACTCTAGATAAACCTATGAGTGAAGGAATAGCAAATTCAATAATAAAGAGCACAATCTTGAGAACTCGGATTTATGATTGATTTTGATTTTCTGCTTTTGACCAGGTCTAATCCTGCCATAAGAATGACTTCCTGTAAGTAAGGAAAATAAAGAATTCAAATTTCTTTGCCTCAGACTCTCAGCTTTAGGAAACTACCCAGAAGCTGCCCTTGAGCTAAAATTGATGTGCCAAGAACACCCTTGCACTTCCTTTATTTGACGCTAAAATAAATCTGCATTAGGTACACAAGAGCAGTTAGGAGAACTGGCTCAGCTCTAGCTGCTTTCGAATTCATGTGGACACAACTTCCTCTGAGATTCATATACTTCTGTTACTCTTGGTGAGCAATTATCAGTGTTAGGCTGGCTTGTAACAACTTTAAAAACAAGCATTTAGGAAATTGAATCTGGTATTAATCTATTAAGAATGATAAAACTTTCTGTGTTGCCTGGGTGGCTCAGTCAGTTAAACATGATTTTAACTCTGGTCATGATCTCACAGTTCATGAGTTCAAGTCCCACACCAGCTCCATGCTGTCAGCATGGGATTCTGGCTCTCCCTCTCTCTCTCTGCCCCTCCCCTGCTTGTGCTCCCTCTCTCTCAAAATAAATGAATAAGCTTTAAAAAAAGAAAAGAATGATAAAACTTTCAGCTTGATCTCATTTTGTCACTTTATTTTTATAAACTGCAAACTTTAGTTGTATTTTTTTTTTCTTTTTGGCATGTTTTCAGTAGTGTTGCTGCTTGTTTGGTTTTCCTTTTAAGTCCTTTAACCATAAATAGCTTTTTTTTTTAATTTTTTATTTTTTTTTTAGTGTTTACACTTGCCTGTTCTAATTTTAATCTGTCCTAATGGTCATGTTAAGAGAATATTGGCATTCATTTCTAAAATGGGACTATGAGTGTGTTGCAATGCAGTGAGAATTACAGTAGGAGTCAGGCAACCTGAGTTCCAGTCCTGGCAATCAAAACAGCTAATTGTATAAGTTTGGGAAAACTCTATGGGACTAAAGTTGTTTATTTGAACAAATGAAGGTGTTGGGCTATATGATTGATAAAATTTTCCATGTCTAAAAGGTTTAATTTAGCTTAATTATAAAATATACATAGTAAATTAAATTGCATGTGGAAAAGAATGTTAAGAAACTAAACAGGTGAAATCATGATGCTTTTAGTTTATTATTGATTCTAGGATAATGTAATGGATTTATATACAAAATATGAATGAGAAACCAAACATCAAATTAAAATGAAAATTTTTAAGTTAAATTGAAGACATCAATAGAGATGTGCATATTTGAGAAAACACTTGAAGAAAAAGCTTTAGTTTGTAAAAAATGAATTTAACTCAGCAAATTTAATATACAGAAAAAAAATGTAATGTTCCTAAATAAAACTCTGGCTTTTTTCTTGCCCTTCTGCTACTGGTGAACTGTACCTGAGCTCTGGAAAACAATGATGGTTAAGAGATCTCCCCAAGGTTTTGTTATCCAGAATCGCCCTTTTCGTGTTATTGGAAAAAGTTTACCTTAACTACTCATGTGAGTTAGATAAGACCTTCTGTCCATCCTTTCTCATGACCCCTCTAAGATTTGCAGGTGACTCCCTTGTGTACCTGTGACAGGTCCCAAACAGACTTTTTCCCCTTTTGCCTGAACCTGCTGACTAAACCAGACATAGACCCTCCTCCTTCCCATTCCTTGTCTCATGAATGATTAGCTGAAATTAGAACTGTTTGTCCCCTGCGAAACTAGCTAGACACAAGGATAAACATTTCCATTTTAGCTAACTGAGACTTCCTTGATTGAAAAGAAAACAAAACAAAAAACCAAGTGTAGATCACTCTACCTTGAACTTTACTCCTCCCTTTAAAAGTCTAGGGTAAAACTCCACAGTTTAGACACTGGTGTTTGGATGTCTCTATTTCAATAGCCTGAATGAAATCAATCTCCTTACTGATTTGTCTTTGACATTGCCTTCTATTTTCTTCCTTTTCCTCATCTCTTTCTCTTTCTCTTGTCGTTATTGGATATCCATAGATTTTCTCAGATTTTATTAAAGGTGAGGTTTGAAGCACAAAGAAGACACTTCTCTTGCCTTCCTGAACATGAAGAGTTAAGAATCATGAGTAGCAGATGTGCATGTGTCTTCTAAAATGAGAAAAGAAAAGATTAATTATATACTGAGAAGATAATGCTTCTGAACTGAATAGCATTTTAAGGATCACATAGTACTCAGTTATGATCGAATAATTTAGTTTGGATCCATTATTAAGAAAGTTTGGATTTAAGATTCCCGATTATAGGTCCTTTAGAATAGCTGATGTTCAAAATTGTCAACTTAAATAAAAGTATTTATATGGGTTTGTGTGTGCGTTTACAACATATTTATTTCTGACTGTAATGTCCTGTGGATTAAAAAGACTCCAAATAGTGCAAAGTCAAATAAAAGGAAACACGTGTGTGTGTATGTGTGTGTGTGTGTGTGTGTGAGTGTGTCTGTAATGTATACAATCATATGTAAAGTATTCTAACCATTTTATCAAATTGAGGAAAAAATCCCATATATTTAAATTATTAATAGGTTTACAGTTTTAATGAAGTTCTTCTAGCTTAAGAATTATTCTATTTTATATTTCTTTAATCTATAAAAGTAACCCAGTAAAAAGAAATGCTTGTTCAGTTCCTAGAATTCTTGATTTCTATAAATTTAACTCTCCACATGCTACAACTCTATAGCATCTTTACTTCTACAAGATTTATGGATTAGCAGATCTCAAAAGATTTCATTTCAATTGGTAGCAGAAAGATATAAACATTTCTATACTCTTATTATAAAAACAGCCTGCTCTTTCTCCTTGTGAAGGCACATTACTCTAAGTGATGAGTTTCATGGCACTACACAGCATGCTTTCTTGGATCAACACCAGCTCTTCAATCCCAATGCATCTCAGAGTGTATTTTTGATGAATAAATTACCAAACTAATGAGACACACTAAGAGGTTAAGGATTGATCAAGTACTTAATCTTTTTAATGAAGGGCACAGCATGAAACACATTCCTCCAAATAGATACAATAAACAATCTTCTAAAACCTAATTAGAATAAAAATACAAAGAAAGGTGCAAAGTCTTAGGATTTGTCTACCAGATAATAACTTAGCATTTTCTGCAATAATGGAAAAGCTTTAAGTCATCAACCTTATTAATATTTGAATCAGGTGAGTGCCAGAAATGCACTGGGATACAATAACATTTTGTTTTGTATTGTTTTGTTTTGTTTTGTTTTGTTTTGTTTTGTTTTCTGGGTCAGTCTGGAGATAGAAGTTGTGCTTGGCGAAATTAGTAATGATTTATTAGTAAAATAATAACAATAGAGGTGTACATATACTGAATACTTACAATTCTCCCAGCACTGTCATGTCTTACTTCAGTGAATTCTCCTAAAAATCATGAGAGTACAGATGAGAAAACTGAACTCTAGGTAACGTGAGTAACTTGCCCAAGATCAAAACATGGTAGGTGAGAGAAGCTGATTCCAACCCCACACGGTCCAGAGTCATAAACCATTAAAACAAGAAAACCATTAAACTATGTAAAAAAATTTTTTTGTCCTGGGTGTTTTTCCTGCAGAAATAAGTAAAATTACTTTAAGAATATTCCTTTCCTTAGTAATAAACAATTTGGAATGACAGTGATTTCAGTTTAACCCATATGACATTGTCAATGAAACTTCAAAAACATGGGTCAGCTATACCAATTCTGTTTACTCTGGATGTTTGTCATTCTTCAAAGACAGAGATTGTTTCTTATTTGGTTTTGTTTTTTTAATTTTTTAAAATTTATTTGCTTTTATTACATTCATTTTTTTTAATGTTTATTTATTTTTGGGAGAAAGAGAGACAGAGTACGAACAGGGGAGGGGCAGAGAGAGAGGGAGACACAGAATCTGAAGCAGGCTCCAGGCTCTGAGCTGTCAGCACAGAGCCTGATGAGGGCCTCAGACTCACGAACCATGAGATCATGGCCTGAGCCTAAATTGAACACTTAACTGACTGAACCACCCAGGTGCCCCAAATTTATTTTTTATTAGGGTATAATGAACATACATTATATTAGTTTCAGATGTAAAATATAATGATGTGCTATTTGTATATATTGCAAAATGATCACCATAGTAAGTTTAGTTACCATCTGTCAAACATACATAGTTACAGAATTTTTTTCCTTGTGATGAGAACAATTTTACTCTCTTAGCAACTTTCAAATATGCAATACAGTGCTATTAACTATAGTCACCATGCTGTATATTACATCCCATTGACTTATTTTAAAACTGAAAGTTTGTATCTTTTGACTTCCTTCATCCATTTCAACTACTCTCTACCTCCAGCCTCTGGCAACCATCAATCTGTTCTCTGTATCTATGAACGTGGTTAGATTCCAGATATAAGTGAGATCGTATAACATTTATCTTTTTTTTTTTTTGTCTGACTTATTTCACTTAGCATTATGCCTTCAAGGTCCATCCATGTTATGGTAAATGGCAAAATTTCCTTCATTTTTATGGCTGAATAATACTCTATTGTACACACACATATCATGTTTTCTTTATCCATTCATTTGTCAAAAAAAAAAAACAACACAGGTTATTTCTATGTCTTGGCTATTGTAAATAATGCTGCAATGAGCATTAAGGTGCGTATACCTTTTCAAGTTAGTGTTTTTTGTTTTCTTTTTTATTTTTTTTCCTTAAAAATTTTTTTTTGTTGTTAATTTTGAGAAAGAGAGAGACCGAGTGCAAGCGGGGGAGGGGTAGAGAAAGAGGGAGATCCAGAATCCGAAGCGGGCTCCAGGCTGTGAGCTGTCATCACATAGCCAGACGCAGGGCTCAAATTCGGGAACCGTGAGACCATGACCTGGGCCAAAGTCTCATGCTTAACCAACTGAGCCACCCAGGTGCCCCAAGTGTTTTTGTTTTCTTGAGATAAATACTCAGAAGTGGAATGGCTGGATCATATGGTATTTCTACTTTTACTTTCTTGAGGAACCTCCATACTGTTTTCCACAGTGGTTACACCAATTTATATTCCCATCAAGGGTTTTCTTTTTTCCATATCCTCACCATTATTTATTATCTCTTGTCTCTTTGATAGTGTCCATTCTGACTGATGTGAGGTGTTAGCTCCTTAGGAGTTTGATTTGCATTTCGTTGATGACTAATGATGTTGAATATCTTTTTTAAAAGTTTTTATTTATTTATTCACTTAAATAATCTCTACACACAACATGGGGCTTGAACACAAGACTCTGAGATCAAAAGTCACATGCTCCTCTGTGCCAACCAGACACACCAATGATGTTGAATATCTTTTCATATATCTGCTGGCCATCTCTGTCTTCTTTGGAAAAATGTCTCTTCAGATCTTCTGCCCATTTTTTAAATCAGATTGCTTGTTGTTTTTTTTTTTCTTTTTTGCTAGTGTATTGTATGACCTCTTTATATATTTAAGACATTAACTCCTTATCAGATATGTGGTTTGCAAATATTTTCTTCCATTCACTAGGTTGCTTTTTCATTTTATTGGTGGCTTCTTTTGCTGTGCTGAAGTTTTTTTTAGTTTGATGTATTTCCACTCACTCATTTTTGCTTTTGTTGCCTTTGCTTTTGGTGTCAAATCCGAAAAATCATTGCCAAAACCTAAGTCAAAAAGTTTACTGCTCGTGTTTCCTTCTAGGAGTTTTATGGTTTTAGGTCTCACATTGAAGTTTTTAATCCATTTTGAATTAATTTTTGTGCATGGTGTAAGACAGTCCATTTATATTCTTTTGAATATGGTTGTCGTATTTTCCCTGCACCATTTATTGAAAAGATTATTCTCTCCCCACTGTATATTTTTGGCTTCTTTGTTGTAAATTCATTGGTCATGTATAGTTTATTTTGGGTTCTCTATTCTGTTCCATCAATCTCTGTGTCTGTTTAAAGGACAATACCATATTGTTTTGATTACTATAGCTTTGCAATATAGTTTGAAATTAAGGAGCATGATGCCTCTAGCTTTGTTCTTCTTTCTCAAGATTGCTTTGGCTATTTGGGGTCATTTGTAGAATAATAGCTTTTTAATATATTTTAGTATGTCTTCATATCTTTTGGGTCCATGAAAATTCCTTCAAAATATGGCTTTGGAGCTTCTACAGAACTTGCTGGACTTTGAGAAGATTTAGCAAGTATTTTGGAAATCTTCTAAGTATATACTTACAGTGTGAATCAGTGAGGCATCTGTGACCTTGTGACCTGGATTTAGTCTTTTGGGTATCAGTTATTTTTGACATAATTTGGAATTTAATCAAATTTTTGAGTTCATAGTTACTTTCATTTGAATTTAAAATTATGCTGTATAACTTTATTGAGAGGCTTAGGGAAATATAAGGAATACATCATTTTTTTTCACAATACATCTTTAAACAATGGCAATAACTCAAGGGATCAAGTGACACATTCAATCAAGAAACGCATCTGGATTAAAATATATATATATATATATATATATATATATATATATATATACAGCAAAAGAGGTGGCACTTGAGAAGACTAAATCTAAATAAGAGCCTAACATTTGGGTTGGTGATGTACGAACTTACATAATGCTTCCTTTTTCAAGTACAGAGTAATAGATTATTACTTATTATTATCGTTAATTGTGCCGTAACATTGTTACATAATACACACCGAAGCCATATACTCTTATGCTTTAAATTTCACACCATCTGCTTGAGTTGAAAACTTAGAGTATATTGCTAACCGGATCTGTTCCAGATATCACCATGGTATTTAACAAGTCACAATTGTGTAATCCAGTTTTCATTCCATAGACTGTGGAATATTTTGTAAATCAATTTAACAAAGGGCTGTGGCCTAATGGTGGGGGGCACCAGGGGTTTTGCTCACTACTGATAAAAAACACGTGAGATAGGCCATCCAACAGGTAACAGGCAGAGAAATTAAACTAAACTGGATTTACCCAAAGTTGTACTGATCTCAAATTCAAATTTTAAATGTGCCTTTTTAGGGGCACCTGGGTGGCTCTCAGCTGGTTAAATGTCCCACTTGGGCTCAGGTCACGATTTCACGATTTGTGGGTTCGAGCCCCCATCAGGCTCTGTGCTGACAGCTCAGAGCCTGGAGCCTGTTTCAGATTCTGTGTCTCTTTCACTCTCTCCCCTTCCCCCACTCATGCTCTGTCTCTGTCTCTCTCAAAAATAAATAAACATTACCAAAAAAAAATTGATTAATTAAAATAAATAGATAAACAAATGTGTTTTTTTATAAAAAAAATCAGATCTCTATCCAGTGGACTGGTATCTTCCCAATACACCTTAAATCACTGATTAATGTTGAATTTCAATGGTGTGGTTCAAGGAATAAGGGCTGCAGTTTCAACTAGAAGTAACTGTGGTGTGCCCTTGCTGTCTTTGTTCTAGCAAGAGGCCACGAGGTGCTTAGAAAGAAATCTGCTTTTAGGAGAAAGATGGGCCTAATTTATTATAGTTAAAAATACAATTAAATACATATTTCCAATAGTCTTGAAACAGCCATCGCATTGCCTCAGAGACAAGTATTTGGTTTTCATGTAAAATAATTTGTTTCCATGGAGAATAATAATTCATACTCTTGGATACAAAATCTTATTTAGTGAGTCATTTTCTCTTGTTTGTGACTCTGTGCTTTGGAAGAGTTACATTAGAACTGCTAATCAGTTTATCGCCGTAGAATACTAGAATTCCAGCAATGACTTCTAGTGTAAACTTATTTTCAAACTGTGCTCTACGAAGTACTAGTGATTCAGTGAGGACCATGCCGAGACGGATGGACAAATAGCTGACCTGCCCCCGTCCATACTGGGCGGCCAAAGCAGACGCTCCTTGAACAGAAAGCTAAAATACCAAACCCGAACTCCAAGAAACTTTAAGCCCTCTGAGTTAGAATAGTAAGTAGAGGAACAGTCATGGTATAACCTATATTCATTTCATTATCTTAAAACATTTCTTTCTGGAAGCATATGAGTGTGTTAGACAAGTTGTTAGAAGATTTGAGTTAAACATCTGGTTTTGTATTTATCTCGATGTATGAACTTTGAGGGCTAAGCCTCCACATCTGTGAAAAAAGAATGTTGGATCATTCAAATCACCTCTAGCTTTAATATGAAAAATTTTAATAAAGTTAACACCAATGATTACAAACAAGTTGCATTTGTCCTTTGGAGATTAGATTATAACTCAGTTTTCCTTTATTACTAATAAATAATTACCTCACATGACACTGTTAGTCAACATGACATCTAATATCTGTATGTGAAATTAAAGCTTTCAATTATTCATATATTTATAAATACCCTCATGTTTGTTTCCAGTGAATGGTATTTGTGACTAGGATTATTTCATTCTAAACTAAGAAGTTCTCGGGCCCACTGAACTATCAGTAGTGTCTGAAGCAGTTACTAGCTTCTGTAGAAGCCTGAAAGAACTTAAAGAATTCATAAACTTTTCAAAGGTGTCCAATTATCTTTGTAGAGCACTCCGCAATTAAAAACCAAATTTAATTATATATAATTTACAGTTTCATTAATTAACAAATTTATAATTGTTTTTGAAAAACTTCCTTGCACACAGTTATGGAAAACATAGATAATGTTTTCTTTTCTCAAAACATGTGACTCTCTATACTTATTAATTTGTGGATTTTTATGACTATAAAACTTAGCATTTTTTCTTTCCCATTTTGCTTTTTAGGACTCTAAGTAATGAGAGGTAATGAGACTTGGCCATAAGTATGTTAAATCATTAAAACTCTAAATTTAGTATGTTTTCCTTTTAAAGGTCTACAATACTATTTTACAAAAAAAAAAAAAATTAACATTTGGTGTTAAATTTTCCCTTTTCCCTTTATCTGAAAATAGCACAAACCATAAGTGTATACAGTTCAGTGAATCTTTACCAAGTGAAGGCACCCCTATAAACATATCAGAAAATAGAATATTTCCAGGAGCATGGAAAACCTTGTCAGTGTTCCCACCAGTCACTGCCCATCTCCACGGGTGATCTCCATCAAAAATTTAATATCATAGAAGACTACCTTATTTTAAACTTTATAAAAACAGACTGTGCAGCAACCCTCTGTCGTGTGTGACCTCCCTGGCTCCGCAGTTTGTTTTTTAATTTGTCCATGAATTTGTCAATAAGTGTGAATTGTTGGTGTGTATCTTTTGATAGTCAATAATTGGAAAATAGTAGTTAAACTGTTTGGGGAAAAAATGTTCTTACAAGTGATACACAAATGTCTGTTCCTCATTGTTATATATTATCTCCATCTTAAACAGGATTTTCCATACTAATATAATAAAGCTTCACTGAAAATAAATGATGTATAATCTGAGAATAATCTATCCATAACTATATGTAACAGGGTTTCTCTTCCCACATCTTTCAATTTCAATCTTTATCTTAAAGATTTCACAAAATATAGTTTCTTTCCTCACATAAATAATAAGACATGCTGAATATTTGGGACCAAAAAGAATTTCATAGATGTGGCTTTTGAATTATAGAAGAAAGCTAATCAAATAGATGATATGTTATGCTAATTCCAGATTGGTATTTATACATGTTGTCTTTTTCACCTTGTATTTTGAATGTATGCCAATTTCATTTCCATTGCTTGACTCTGTCTAGGTTCTTTGGGTGGGGAGGCATCTATTTTTGTATCTCTTAATATTAGAATAACTGTAAAACAAAGTACACTCTTACTGTTTCTGTTTGAAATGTATAAAATGCCGACATCTCCATTTTTCCAAATCATGCAATAAGTAGTCAAAATCTCTATTTTTGCATTTAATCTATAAAAAGATACCTTTAATACTGATTTTTGCCCTTGATTTTAAATTCTATTATTTCTGAGGCATAGGAGTATTTTTTGTTCTGTGTAATATAATTACCTGTGTTATTCCCTTTAGAGTAAATGAACATTTTTGAAATATTCTTGAATTTTCAAACCATAACCAAAGCTAAAGTATGAGATTTTCTTTTGCCAATAGGAAAAAGTCTAAGAGAAACTGGTAACTTTACCCTAATCTTTAAATCAATACAGAACCATAGCCTAAGATTACTGAATTCTGTTGGATTGATAGGTAATACTCCAGAATGCATCATGGCTGACAACTTTTGCCTTGGAAACAGAAAACAGGCCAATGGGCCAGAAAAAAGAAAAAAAAAAAAAAAGGATAATCAACTAAGTAATTCCACCTCATAAGAGAAAATGATGAGATATATTAAATTCAATCTTTAGGCATTTTATTGCTAACTCTCAGAAAGTCAATATAACAAAGTAAATATAGTTTCTAGTTCTTTTTTTTTTTTTTAAATTTGGTGTAGTTCAGTCTACAGAATAAATTGGAGGAGAAAATAAAAGGAACTATCTCTCATTTCTTTGAGTCATAGTTGGTTTGAAATTGTTCCACGAGGCAGACAGACATTTTGTCGGTAGAATTGGATCTAAGTGACTCAGTAGTTTTTGTTCTACAAGGAGAATCTTTATTCGAATTCCCAGCCCTGTGTTTGTCTTTGTATATCACTTGGCTTAAAGGTATTTAACATCCTCCAAGCATCAGTGACCAGCATGTGCAAATACCATGTGTAAATTTCCCTTTTGGTCTGGGAAGTTATTGGTTAAAATCATCCAGGAAGTATGGTAGAGATTAGTTTCCTTGTCCAGTCTTTCTTCTAAATGGCAGCCATGCTTGAGCTGTGCGGCAGAGGAAAAAGCAGAAAAATCAGAGAAGCCAGCAAGCAGATGGCTTAATTGTCAAGTCCATCCTATCCATCACTGGACCATGTGCTATTTTGGCAGTCCAGTAAATGTTATTTCTAGGAACAGCGGGAGCTGCTGCTAAAGCCAGCAAATACATTTTTGTGGTAACGCCATTGGCCAGTAACATTTAATGTCACAGCTAGAGATAACAAAATTTTATACCACAGGTAGTAGTATTAGGTATTTAACATCACAGGTAATGGTATTAAATATCTGCTATCACATGTAGTGATACAGATACCTTTGCATCTTAATCCATCCTTAAGAAACGGTGGAACACCCACACATCCTTATGTGCCTTTAAAACCATTTTCAAAATGTAAGATATACTTATGGGTTTGATAAACATCATTATAACAATTATAGACACACTAAATTTCACTGGTAATTCTATTTTTAACTTGAAAGCTATTAGTAATGTCTATTTTTTCCAGGATGATGGAAACTTACAATAGAGAACTATATTTGATCATAATCTGATAACATTCAAATATTCATGGTACATACCGGTTCACACAAAATGACTGATGGTAATCAGGTTGAAATGAAAGCTTCATTTTTGTCAATAATTGGATTTATATTGAGTAATAGGAAACCAAAGTGTTGAAGAGAGTAATATTATATCACTGAAAGAATCTATGTTTCATATATTTTTGCTGTTGTGCTTGAAGAAAGAGAGAGAATATATTAAGGATACTACTTTTAAAGTTCAGTTTGGCAAAGTAGTTACTATAAACACATTTGTTTTTAAAAAAGTAAGATTTAGGGGTGCCTGAGTGGCTCTGTAAGTTGGGTGTCTGACTGCAGCTTAGGTCATGATCTCACAGCCCGTGAGTTCGAGCCCCATGTCAGGCTCTGTGCTGACCACTCAGAGCCTAGAGCCTGCTTCAGATTCTGTGTCTCCCTCTCTCTCTGCCCTTCCCCTGCTCATGCTCTGTCTCTCACTTCTCTCAAAAATAAAACATTAAAAATTTTTTTTAAATAAGGTTTACATATATAATTACTGCCTACAGATCTTCAAGAGCTTTATAGAAGAGCTAGCCAACTTTTGGAAGGAGGGAAGAAAATATCTGTATATATGAATGGTATAGGGACACCTCGGTGGCTCAGTCAGTTATCATCAGACTCTTGATTTTGGTTTAGGTCATGACCTCATCATTCATGAGATCAAGCTCCTCGTTGGGCTTTGTGCTGATAGTGTGAAGTCTGCTTGGGATTCTCTCTCTCCTTCTCCTTCTGCTCCTTCCCCGCTCACGTGCTCTCTCTCAAAATAAATAAATAAATGAAATAAATTTTAGTATAGAATGGTGTATAAACTGTTGTGTCTATTTACTTGGCAAACATCACTTGCTTTCCTCTAACAAGAATTTCATGTTTATATGGTTCCATAATCACCACACAGAGGAGGGCCATTATAATGAAAAATACGACTAGTATATAAAAATACCATTAAAAGGAGGTTTTAAAGTTTTTTACATTTTTTAAAGTTTATTTATTTATTTTGAGAGAGAGAAAAAGAGAGAGCAGAAGAGGGGCAGAGAGAGAGGGAGAGAGAGAATCCCAAGCAGTCACTGTGGTGTCAGAACAGAGCCTGACTTGGGGCTCAATTTCATGAACGATGAGAACTAAATCAAAAGTCGGAAACTTAACGGTTTGAGCCACCCAGGCACCCCAAGTTTTTACATTTTGAAAAACATTCTACCAATTCCTATTTCTGAAATATGAAGTCATATCTGCTAACTTAAATATAAATATTTCAATTTGTAAGTTTCCTTATTTTTAAAAAGGTATCAGTTAAAAAAAAATTTTTTTTTTGCAGATAGTCTCCTTTGTTCCCTTAAAACAGTTAAGTTAGTCCAAAAGCTATGATGATTTTAGTGAGGAAGAACAGGGAATTGATTACTTTAAGCTTCCACACCTGAACTTGGAGGTCAAGGACAGTTGTGAAACAGAGGAGCAAGTGTTAGCTGTGTGTTAGGCATCTTTATGTAACTAAATCCAAGGTGCCTCATTCTCCAGGTAATGGGGTCTAACTTCCCTTCTCTTACCCAATCACACTGAGCAGAGCCCTGTCTTCTATTAATCCTCCCAGAAGCAGTCCCTGAGGCAGGAATTCAGGTGCAAGTGATTTGTTAAGGAAATTCCCCTGGGAGGAAGCAGGAGAGGCATTCGCCTAAGCCTGTGGCATCAGTTGAATCCCATATTCTGCCCCAGCCCTCAGGGAGCTCTGTGATGGTAATAACCCAGGGACTGTCCAGGCTTGAGGCAAAGGAGCGGAGCCTCTGTATTCTCATACTAGTCAGTCAGCCATACTGTCAGGGATGGTGGCTGGGCGGTGGGGGAATAATTTCCCCTGTACTTCTGGCTCCCCATAAGGGTAAGAGCTCCTCAGCAAGTAGCAAATACAGTCAGCTGCAAAGTGCACTGAAGCTGGGACAAGGTTACAGAGATCGTCCACCAGTCCGATTAGGAGGGCGCCATCAGTGTCTGCTACAGCTCCATCTTGCAGGAGTATGTAGGTCCAGCTCTCCCTCAATTATTTCTGAGGAATCCCAGTAAGAGCTTATCTCTTCCTGGCTGTCGCTTGTTTCCTGTCCCTTCACTGTACCTCCTCTGGTTATGCCAGTGTGCTCTCCTGACCATCTGGTGACTGCTGCTCCAAGCTGTAACCCTTCTTCCCTAGTTAGCTATGACCTGAGGGTGGACACAATCCCTTCTCTTTAATCACAACAACAGGGACTACAAGGCTGTGTGGTGAATAGACTTAAGTAAATATTTAAGATAAAGTAACAGAATTACAAAGCAGAAAAGGAAAACCTAACTGGTTCCTGTGTGCTATGGTTCTGCTATTCCTTAGAGTGACCAGCCCTGGGCTTTCTCCCTGTTCTGCCTCTGAGTTCTTGAGATCTAACTTGCCCTCTATCCCCAAATAAGATAACGATACCCCTCTGACTTGGCACATTTAACAAACCATGCTTAAGGCACTATAAGAAGTTTTTTTTTTTTTTTAAGTTATAAATATTTTTTCATAGAAAAAAAAAGATCATTATAACATCATTTATTAAACAGAAATCTGAGAGTCCAGTCTCAAGTATGTTTGTGTAGAATAATCGCTATATTCTTACTCTTTAAAGGAATAGTGGCTATAGCCTTGCCTTACCTCTGCACCACTAAATATTTGTGTGAAAGGCTTGCCTAAGACATTTTAGCTTAGACCCTAGAATGCAGAAACTGTTGCTTTTTAAATATTAGCTCTGGGGGCACCTACCTGGTTCAGTCGCTAGAGCATGCAACTAACTCTTGATCTCAGCTGCTTTCTCCCTGCCCTACTATACATTACATTTAGTTTACATGTCATTGTAAATTATTTTATAGAAGAGGAAGGTAAGCCTGAAGACTTTAAGGAATTTTTAGAAGTCACATGATTATTACATGGCAGAACTAGTCTCCCATCATGCATCACTCATCTTGAAATACATCTTTTACACTATTCCACTCTTTTATTTAAGAAAAGGTTTTATAGTGACAAATGTTGTCTTATGTTTGTATACCATCTTGTGGGGGCTTTAGAGATCATTTGACACACAGTGTGGCCTCTTAGGATGTTTTGAAACACCATTCTCTGGTAGAAGAATGTCCCTGTTTATGAATCCTGCCTTACTGAGAGACAGGAACTAGACCTGGCCTTTCCAGGCTTCCTAATAGCTCGGGCACAAGAATACAATCCAGGAACCAGAAACTCAAATTTGAGGCTTTGCTACAGAAGAACAATGTAAAGAAGCAAACAGGCCCCACAGAACCCACCTTTGATAGAGGGTGGTGGTAAAAGTGGCTGGCTTTTATGGGTAGCACAGGTGAAGATTCTGGCATTCAGTTCCAAGGGTCAATTCTGTAAGCAATACATTCATTTCCAAATTATTAATTTGGGGATAAAATTCATGCTTACTTCTGTGGGTGTTTAAGAGAATTAAATGATAACGCATGGACAGTGCTTAAACTTATGCATAGCACAGAATATGCACTCAATATGTTAGCTTTTATGGAGATGATGATGATGATGATGATGGTCTCATTCTTCTTAAATCCTTCAATGGTTCCCCAGATTTCTCCAGATAGAGATCCAACTCCATAGCTTATGCCACAAAGCCCTTCAGGGGCAGGGCTTTGCCTCCTTTCTTTGCAAACCATTCCTTTCTCCACACAAGATATAGAGATTTTCATGAGTTACATCTACCTACTTCCAGTTTCTGAATATATAATATTTTTAAAAGTTTCAGTGCCTTCATGTATCTATCCTTTCCCAGAATTGCCCTATTCTGGCTATGAAATTGTTTTTCAAACAAAAACATTTCCAGGAAGATTTTGCTTACCAAATTTGAATTAATGCTCCTTCCACTCTCATAGTGTGGTATCTGTTTCTCCATCTCAGCATTTAATACAGTATAAAGACCTTTGGACTTAAAGATTTGTCACACTCCTACTGTCAAGGAGAGTACAGAATATGTCTTACTTGAATGGTTCCCCATACCATTTAATCTTAGAGAACATTATTGAATCAAAACAGTTTAATTGGAGACTTTTGGTAGAACAAGTAGGGAGACCCTGAATCAAAACAGTTAAATTGATGAAGGCAACATCCACTCCCTTCTGAAATTATTGAATAACCTATTATTTACTGTTAAACGTGTGCAGATCTTCCTTTGTTAAACACAATAGTTGAATTCATCAACCTATCTCCACATAGCCACTGCTCTCTCCCTCCCTTTTCCATGAGTTTTCTATACTCACTGTGTCTACTTACTTCTTCATCTCCAATTATCCGTCAGCCCATTCCAATCTGGATTCACCATCATCTCCACCACAACACCAGGCAGTTGTCACCAAGGTCACCAATAATCTCCAGGTGAGTAAATCTAATGAACTTTATCCATAGCTTTACTTGCTAGACTTTTTACCTACATTGAATAATGTTGAAGCATTCCCTTCCCTTTGTAACTATGTTCCAACACTCTCCTGGTATTTCCCCTTGCCTATTTGTACCCTACTTCCCAAGCTCAGCCTCTTCTATTGTCTTTAAAACTTAGAATTCTTTATGATATGATCTGAGGCCTGTATCTCTTTTTGTTTGTTATCCAAAGAAACCTCTTCTAAGACTATGCCTTTAATATGCTCCAGATACGTTGATACCCGGAGCCTAGACCAGTGACACACTGTCAATTTTTCCTTGCTCAGTGTATGATTGAGTAAATGAGCAAACATCAGAAAACTAGATCGAGTGACTTTTTGTGGTGTACTGGGCCTTAGGAGGAGCACAAAAGAGTCCAATAATGCTTTGGAAATAATGGAGAACCACTGTAACTATATGACTAGAATCTCTCATGAGTTTAGAGCTTGTGGTCTCTGAAAAATATTTATCTATGAGAGGTATATTATTTAATAGCTCATTCCATCAGGAAGCTCTGTTCATAGTTTAAAGCTCATGCTCTGTTTATGACCTCTTAGGCTGAGCTGAATTGGCCATGTATACTTATACAACAGAAATCCTGAGTTTAATTTCAGGCCTACGGTGCAGAAAAGAAACAATAGGAAAGGCTTCCTATTGTTAGCAGAAGGTGGAATTTTCCCCAGGGAAGCAGTAGGTTTTCTGGTAAATGGGGACTCGTGGAAGAGTGTGGCATTTTGTGTAGGTTGGGCAATGTGCAAATCGGAGAAGGAAGGATCAAGAGCAAAAAGAATAAAGACACTTCTTTATAACGTCTGTTATGTAACATGTAGACATTATGCTATCTTTTGTGCTAGAGAGCTCACACTTCAACTTTAAGGGCAGTGAATTGTCCTAAATGAGAATGTACACTTTAGGGGATCTCACTAGCAAAATATCAAAAAGTCCATACTCCAAAACTATATATATACTATATGTAGGTGCTATATAAATTTTGTATATATTTATACCTATACATATATATTTATATATACATATAATATATAATATATACATATATATGTACATGTATAATACTTCAATATTATATAATGTAAGAGAACAGACACACATAAGAAACCAAATCTTCTGATTTCCCCAGAAATCACCAGAATCTCCTGTTTGTTGAGGACACAGTAGAATATAGAAATACTGAGGTTATATTACCCTAACATTTAGAACATGTCTAAGACCTGGAGGATGCCGTAAGCCTGGTATGTATTTGACAAACGCCTTTGGATGAACAGATGATGCATTTAGCTTTTAGTTTTTAAGATCAGTATTATTCCTTTTGTGAATTCTAACACAGAAGGGAGTCCTCACTAGTATTTCACCTGAGTGTTCAGGGCTGGCAATCGGGTGAGTGCTTAAATATGTTTACTGGGTATATGAATGTTTACTGGGAGAAAAAAAAATCAATGAATGAATAAATTAAAAAATAGCCACTAGTTTCTAAATACTAAAGTGCATAATGATGGGACAAAAAAAAAATACCATGCTGAACTGATGAAACATATATTCTTTAAGAAGCACACTTACGGTTTTTTGTATTGCTAAATAAGTTGGAAAATAATGCATCTCAAAATTTCATATATATTATGCTTACACAATTAAGGTTGGGATAAATTTTAAAATATTGAAAAACAGTTAAGATCGAATTGCTAATGTGAAGCTAAGAGAGAAAAGGAAAGGTTTCTCCTTGGAAAGATTCATTTTATTATAGGTAGTGCCTTAGCCCAGGGATCCATGTAACAGTAATTTTAAAGCTGTTGTTTTGATTGTGTACTGTTAAAGTAATTTACAAATAAAGTCGTTACCAGTCTCTTGAACAATGGAAGAGATAATACATTTAGAAAGTAAAGAGTTAGTGATGTCATCTATGGATACTAAGTGAACAGTGTAGATCATTCTTGAGCATTACCTTCCTTGGATCATCAATTAGACTTAATATTCTAGACTAAGAGTCTAGAAAAATAATTATTGCCCAGAGGTTGAAAGTTGCTTAATATAATGGAATTAACACAAATAATCTCACAGGAGACTCACATATAAAAAAGAATCCAATGAGTAGTTTCACATTACATCACTACACAGACTTGTCCGGTATTAGGAATTTTAGAAAACTTGAATTTGTTATAAAGGAGTTACTTGGTATATGTGAAAACACAACCGAGAAAGTAGAACTTACAAGGATGTCCTTTTTCTATCTAGGATGAATTATCCCCTGGTACAACAGAGCATATACCTGCAGTGATTAGAAAGTTCTTGTCCACCAGGTAAGGCAGGAAGGGGTAGAAAGATTATGATACTAAGTATATATTTCAGTTTATATAGAGGATTGAAAAGGGAATGAGCTTAAATGGCATGCATTGTCTATATCCCTGTAATTGATGAAGTAGTCCATACTTTGATTGGCTTAAGTTCCAATTCTAAATTTAGGAAACATATCACACTAATCAGAGAATTCATAGAGGTATATTTTATCTACCAAAAAACTCAGGGAGCACAATATAATTTCATTGTCATTGCTCTAGTGTGAAGACTCATTCTTAGACTTATGGCCCTTTTGGCTCTGTCATGGTTATATATGTTCTCCCTAATGCCAATGACTCTTCCCTACAGAGATAACTTACCTGGAAATGTTTCTGAATGCTTCCGTTAAGTCGATCCATACATATAGTACATTGATTCTCTAACTTTGGTGAATATAAATATCATCCAAAATATGTAGTAGAATCTCCTAGTTCCTGAAGAAACTCCATAGTTTCTCATTCTAAAGTTCAGGAATCTGAACTTTTAACAAGCACCTCAAACAGTATTAGGTAAGTAGTCCAAGAAACAGGATTTGTGAAAATTCTCACGTAGTGATGTCACTGTATCCCAGAGTGTGTATCAATCCCACTGCTCTTTGATGTTGGCTGTGCTGGTGTCCATTCCCATGAGATGCCTAACTGGGTTATGCTGGAGCTAATGATCCAGCCAGAAGGGTCAACTGGTGCCCACTGGTACAGTCACTGGTGTGTCAGACCAGCACATGTTCTGACAGGGAAGGCAACTATACTCATCAAGGCTGCCATGATGTACTGAGTGATTAGTATTTCAATATTTACCCCTGCTAATAGCACTTCTTGGTCTATTTCCTGAAGGAGAACCCTTTCTGACTTGCCTCTGAAGCAAACTTACTTTTTTCTCTCTCTGGGGAAATATTGCTACTCAGATATCCCAAGAAGCAAGGCAAATCTTTTTCCAAGTCAGTAATAGAGTCTTATGATTTCTTTATAGGTAGGGTTCACATATGTGTGGCTAAAGTTTGACCATCAAATAACTCAGTTTCTTCCAGAGGCCAAATGGCCAAAAAATATCATATATATGTATGATATATATATATATATATATCATATATAATATATATCATATCATATAAAAATATCATATATATATATGTATGATTTAGAATTTAAGAATTTTCCTAAATATGAGTTGTCATAAAACAAGAAAACAAGAAATAGTATTAGGAGAGGCAGCAGATTGCTTTGTTCTTTTCTGTTGTGTATCACAGAAAGAAAAAAGTTAAGCATTTACCTCTCTGAGATATATGAGATAATAGCTCATTGAGGGTGAAGCATGGTGGGAGTACATGGGTATCAAAAGCCCATCCAGCCTAGTGAACCTATTTATTTGTTCTTTTCCTGTGTTTAGATGTGGCAGTGATGAATGCTATTTTCACACAATACAATGCCTGTAGTTGGCACTGGGACCACATTTTTTAATGAGCTGGGAGCAGCCATCTACTTTCATATCTTGGCTACTGTTCTACTTAACACAGACCTTGAAAAAAGCACATTTAGTTAATAAGTGTTTAATCACATTTTATAAATGTGGTATGCGGAAAGCTGTGCTCAAAAAAGTCTAATTTAGCCTATAAATTGTGTGTATTTAACTTGATTTCAACAATCTATACTGTTTTACTTTGTAATATCTGCTTCTGAACATACAAAGCTCCCCTTTTGTTTTCTTGCTTTTTAGATTTCAACCTTTGATTTAGATTGTTACTTTAACCTGCTCCAACTACTTACCTAAAGTGATTATTTTTATGATACACTTGGAAGCACTTGTATATCCAAATGCTAATTAGGCATACCTATATATTTACATATATATTTATAAATATGTGTAGATATTTTAAATTGAGGTAAGATTGCTATATAACATTATACTGGTTTCAAGTGTATCACATAAAATTTGATTTTTGTATACACTACAAAGAGATCACCACACTAAGTCTAGTTAACATTCGTCACCATACAATTGACCCCTTTCTCCCATGTTGCTCAACCCCAACTCCCTTCCCTTCTGGTGACTACCAATCTTCTCTGTATCTATGAGTTCTATTTGGATTGTTTTGTTTTTTATACTCTACATAATTGAAATTATATGGTATTTCTTCCTCTGTATCACTTATTTCACTTAAAATAATGCCCTCAAGTTCTATTCATATTGTCACAAATGGCAAGACTTCATTCATTTTTATGGCTGAGTAGTATTCTTGTGTGTATGTGTGTGTGTGTGTGTGTGTGTGTGTGTGTGTGTGAGTGTGTGAGTATAATCACATATCCTTTATTCATTCATCCATTGATCGACATTTATGTTGTTTCCATATCTTGGTTATTGTATATAATGCTACAGTAAACATAGGAGTGCATGTATCTTTTTAATTTCATGTTTTCATTTTGTTTGGACAAATATTCAGAAGTGTAATAAATGGATCATATGGTAATTCCACTTCTAATTTTTTGAGGAATGACCATACTGTTTTCCATAGTGGCTGCACCAGTTTACATTCCCACCAGCAATATACAAGGGATTCTTTTCTACAAATCCTCATCAACATTTGTTATTTCTTATCTTTTTGATAATAGCTATTCTAATAGTTGTACGGTGATATCTCATTGTGGCTATATGTGGTTTGCATATCTGTGATGATTAGAGATGTTGAACATCTTTTGTGTGCCTGTGACCACCTATATATTTTCTTTAGAAAAATGTCTATTTAGATCCTCTGCCCATTTTTAAGTTGGACTGTTTGCTTTTTCACTATTGTCTGCATTATTTATATATTTTGGATATTCACCTTTTATCAGATACATAGTTTGAAATTTTTTCTCCCATTCAGTAGGTTGCCTTTCCATTTTGATGATTATTTTCTTTGGTATGCAAAAACTTTTTAGTTGGATGTAGTCTTATTTGTTTATGTTGTTGTTGTTGTTGCCATTGTTTTTGTGTCAAATCAAAAAAAACTGTCATGAAGACAGATGTTAAGTAGTTTACTGCCTGTATTTTCTCCAAACAGTTTTATGGTTTCAGGTCTTACATTCAAGTGTAATCAATTTTGAGTCAATTTTTATGCATGGTGTAAGATAGTAATCAAATTTCATTCTTTTGTATGTATCTTTCCAGTTATCCCAACATTATTTATTGAAAATGCCATCCTTTCTTCATTATGTATTCTTGGCTCCAGGTAAGCATGGATTTATTTCTGGGCTCTCTTTTCTGTTCTATTGATCTATGTGTTTTTATCTCAATACCATATTATTTTGATTACTATAGCTTTGTAGTAAAGTTTGAAGTTAGGGAGCATAATGCCTCCACCTTTGTTCTTTCTCAAGACTGCTTTGGCTCTTTGTTGTATTTTGTGGTTCCATACAAATTTGAGAATTATAAAAATAGCATTGGAATTTTGATAGGGATTTCATTGAATCTGTAGATTGCTTGAGTAGTATGGACATTTTAACAATATTAATTCATTCAATCCATGAACATGGAATATCTTTTCATTTATTTATCTTTTCTTCAATTCAACAGATCGTTAGGATCTGTCCTGGAGAATGTTCCATGTGCACTTGAGAAGACTGTATTCTGTTGCTTTCAGATATAATGTTCTGTATATATCTATTAAGTGTATATGATTTAATGTTTCAGTTAAAGCTGATATTTCTTTGTCAATTTTCTGTCTGGATGACCTATGCATTGATGTAAGTGGGGTATTAAAGTCCCCTATTATTATTTTACTGTTGTCAATTTCCCCCTTTAGGTCTATTAATATTTGTTTTATATATTTAGGTGCTTCTATGTTGGGTGTGTAAAAATTTAAAGATGTTATTTATTCTTGTTGGATGGATCCCTTTATCATTATGCAATGCCCTTTTATTAAAATTTTTTTAAATGTTTATTTATTATTGAAGGAGAGACAGGGTGTGAGTGGGGGAGGGGCAGAGAGAGAAGGAGACACAGAATCTGAAGCAGGCAGAGCTCAACGCGGGTCTCAAACTCATAAGCCATGAGATCATGACCTGAGTAAAGGTAGGGCACTTAGCTGACTGAGACACCCAGGTGTCCCCACAATCTTTTCTTTTTTAAAGTTTATTTTGTGTGATATAAGTATAGATATGTCTACTTTCTTTTTGTAAAGAAAATGTGTCCATTTGCATGGAATACCTTTTCCATCCCTACTTTTGTCTTTTAACCTTCATAGTAGTTTTATAAGTGGTTAATCTATTACCTTTACTAGATTTGCCTTTACCAGTGGCATTTTTATTTTCATATTTTTTGTATGTTACTTGTTAGAGCTTCTTTTTCAGCTTAAAGAATTCCCTTTAATATCTCTTGCTAGACTGGTTTAGTGGTGATGAACTCCTTTAGCTTTTGCTTGTCTGGAAAACTCTTTATCTTTCTTTCAATTTTGAATGATAAACTTGCTGGGTAGAGTATTTTTGGTTGGAAGTTTTTGCTCTCAGCACTTTGAATATATTATGCCACTCTTTTCTGGCCTGCAATATCTGCTGAAAAACCAGCTGACAAACTTATTGGAGTTCCCTTGTATATAACAAGTTGTTTATCTATTGCTGCTTTTAAGTGTCTCTCTTTTTCTTTAGACTTTGACATTTTAACTATAATGTGTCTTGGTGTGGACCTCTTTGGCTTTATCTAAGTAGGAACTTTTTGTACTCCTTGAAAATGAATGTCAGTCTTCTTCTCTAGGTTAGGGAAGTTTTCAGCCTTATTTCTTCAGATAAGTTCTCTACCACTTCTCTCTCTTCCTTGTGGTATCCCAATAATAATAATGTTATTTCATTTGATGTTGTCTTAAATGTTTCTTAAGCTACCTTCACTTTTTTTTTTAATGAGAGAGAGAGAGAGAGAGAGAGAATGGGGGAAGAGGAGAGGGAGAGAGCATGGAGCCCAATGTGGGGCTCAGTCCCACGACTCTGGGATCATGACCTAAGCCAAAATCAAAAGTCAGATACTCAACTGACTGAGCCACCCAAGTGCCCCAAACTACCTTCATTTTTTAAAATTCTTTTTTGTTTTCTGCTCTGTTTGGGTGAGCCCTATTGTTCTATCTTCCAGGCCACTGATCTATTCTTCTGCTTCATTTAGTCTGCTGTTGAAGCCCTCTACTGTATTTTGCAGTTCAGTTATTATATTCTTCAGCTCTGTGACTTCTGTATGATACTTTCTTGGTGTTTTGTTTTGTTTTGTTTTTGTCTTTTTCTTGAAGTTCTCACCATGTTCATCCATTCTCCTGAGATTGGTGAACCTCTTTATGACCATTGTTTTGAACTCTATTAGATAAATTACTCCATTTCATTGAGGGTTTTTCTTGGGGTTTCATCTTGTTTTTTCATTTGGAACATATTCCTCTGTTACTTTATTTTGCTTGACTCTTTCTCTCTGTTTCTATGTATTGGACAAAACAGCTACCTCTCCTCCATCTTGAAGAGTGGCCTTGTGTAGGCAATGAACTAAATCATTCAACCTTGCTGCAGCTCTTGGTTATCTTTCAAATCTTTGTGATTGTCTAAGCTGCCCGACTTATTCTTAATAGTTCCCAGTTGTTATAGGTGTGCCAAGCCTTGTCAGTGTTCCAAAGGGAGAGATCTCAGTCAGCATCTAGTTTCAAGCTTATTGGAAGCCAGACTCTCAGGCAGCAGCTTTTAAAGTATGCACACAGGAACACTTGGGTGGTTCAGTTGGTTAAGCATCTGACTTCAGCTCAGGTCAAGATCTCAGGGTTCATGGGTTCAGGCCCTGCATCAGGCATTGTGCTGACAGCTCAGAGCCTGGAGCCTACTTTGAATTCTGTATCTCCCTCTCTCTCTACCCCTCTTCCACTCATGCTATGTCTCTCTCAAAAATAGAATAAACATTAAAAAAATAAAATATGCAAACATATATAGTCCGGTGAAACTACCATCATAACCTCTACTGGCCTTCAGACCAGGTGATTTGAATATATCTTCTTGGTTACAGTGCAAAAATTGGAGCTCCTGACAACTGGATAAGCTCTTTTCTGAGAGGTACCAGTGAGATCGACAGAGGCCCAGGGAGAGTGTGACAATGGTATCCCTTGGCCTATGTTCCCTGAGATCACCTCTGTTAGCCCCTAGATGTGTGGTATATCTGTATTTTCCCTTCAGCCTGAAGCTCCAGGACAAATAGGCCTTTTTCACTGGAAGACTGGGAGTTCAGCCTGCTGTCTGTGTTGTGCCCTGGGGATGGTAGCTTGCCAAGAACTGTCTTTCTGATTGTTTTAGTCCAGACACATAACCCCTTCCCCTCCCCTAATCACTAGAGTCAGGTGACCAAGGGGTGTCCCCTGTGTGGACTACATAAATCTTCTGGCTTTAGCAAGCCCACTGGTGCTAGCAAGGGGTAATGAAAGGCAAAATTGGTGTCAACCAATGCCTTTGCATTCAGAGAAAGTCCCAACTGATCCCTGCACCCCTGGCAGATGCTTTGGGATTAGCTAAAAAATCTCCTTCATGTTTGGTCCAGGTGTTTTTCAAACTGTTGCTTTTGTACTGGTTCTCAGGGTGAGTGAATCTGTGCATAAGCCCTTTGAGAATGGACTTTCCATTCCCCACAGACTTTTGTGTCTCCTGGCCCCATTGGTTTCTAAGCTGGATGTTTTAAGGGATAGCCCCTCCAGTGTGGGCCCCAAGGTTGAGCTGCCTGATGTAGGAAAAAAACTCCTTGGTCCTCAAGGATAAACTCCATAACTGTGATATCCTTCCTGGTTGTGGGTCACTACACCAGGGTAAGACTGTGTCTCTGGTTCTCCAACCCCTTTCAATGTGGTCTTGTTAATCTTTGTTGTGCATGAGCTGTTCTAGTAGTTTTCAGGTCTTTCTCAGAGGGAATTCATCCATATGAAGCTGTAGATTTGGTGTATTTGTGGGAGGAGGTAAGTTCAGGATCTTTTTATTCTGCCATCTTGAGCCTCCCCTCTCCTTTCCATTTAATGAGACTTATATTTATCTCTGTATTTTGTGGTTTAAAATTCTATCTGATAACAAAGAGGCAGAGTGTAGGAATGCATGCTGAACATTCATATAGGGTGTATTGTTTTTCCTGGTGGCACATAACATTTTAAAGAGAGAGATAACTGTTAAAAAGGGGGAAAAAAACAAAATAAAAAAGAAATCTACAACTTTTTTGTGCATTTTGAAAATCAAACAATAGTGCAAAATAAACATAAGAATAAAACTAAATTTTTTTTCTGGAAAAGTTTTTTTCCAGAAACTTCGTCCTCCTTTTATCTTCTATTCTAACAGTTCATTAGAGCATTGCAGTTTGTTTTTGCTCATTGGTTTGAAGCTGACAGAAATATTTTGAAGTCTTCCATTAGTGGGCTATACACTTTTTCCTTTTTCACATATTCATCATCACAATTTTGAAGTCTGGGTATTGGAAGAGTTTTAGGACATAACTGAATGGGTCTCTTAAAATTTCCCTGAAGGCAATGTTGTTCTGACGTGGCTGATGGTAAACCTCGACTCATTGATATAATGGTATCTGTGCTGGGCAATAAACAATGACTTTAATCAAGATTCTAAATGTTCTTCAGATTAAATTGCTTTCCAGGGTTCTCTGATTTTATAGAGTGAGAGTGGGTGTATCTGTTTCTATTTTGTAGTTTCATTCCCCTAGATGGTATTTCTTTTAACTCTCAAAGCTGTAAAAGAAACTAAGACAAAAATCTTGCTATTTACCTAGTGATCGCTTTTTGTTTCTCAACCCGAAGTACATCAATGTTATTAATAGTAGAAAGGAAACAAATGTGCTCTAGTTTTTCCTTTTCATTATCATTTCTTTTGAACAGATAGGAGGAATATTAAACAAAGGCAAATTTGGTTACTAGTCATGTGATAACTTATCTGAACAAATACATGTTGGTTGGTTGAATGGTGTCACCTTAAAAGACAAGGCTCTGATTTCACTCAGGCTGCAGTTGTCCTGTGTAGCTATGATCCAAAATTTTAGAATTGTTTTCAGAACGAGAGGTAGATTTTTATGCTTTCTTTTTATTTTTTTTTCCATTATTTCCTTCCTCCTTCCCACCATCCTTTCTTCTCCTTCTTTCACTTTCTACAATCTCTTTTTCCTTCTTTCCTTCTGTTTTCTTCCTGGTTGGGCACCTGGAGGTACAACTCACAAAAGTGTAGGAGCTTTCCTAAGGCTGAGGCTCTCTTGAGGTTTTTTTTTTTTTTTTAATGTCTATTTATTTTTGAGAGAGGGGGAGGGGCAGAGAGAGAGGGAGACGCAGAATCCAAAGCAGGCTCCAGGCTCTGAGCTGTCAGCACAGAGCCTGACGTGGGGCCTGTGAGATCATGACCTGAGTTGAAGTCGAATGCTTAACTGACTGAGGCACCCAGGCACCCCATCCCTTGAGTTTTTAACTCAGTCTTGTTCACACTGAGCCTCCAGCAATTCACCAATTATAGTTTAAGTGTTCCTCCCCCGGTATTGGTTCTGATGGAAGCTTTTGCTTATTGTAAGCTTTGCTTATTGTATCAATAAGATACACCATATCTTATTAACTTTATGACTGTGTTTTTTCAGACTTCTATAGTCTTAAAATGATGTGGTGTCTTACAGTTGGTTTGCAGTGATTGATGCTGCTTCTGACTTTGACTCAACTAAGGGAGAAGTCCAGCTCCTGTTAGGGTAAGATCTCTCCACCACAAACCTCTCAGGTCTTATCTATACAATTATTTTGCAACAACTCCTCTCTGTCAAGCATGAGCCTGACATCCCTGGATTGGCTTTTCCATAAGGCAAGAACACTGGCAGACAATTAGGTTTCTTTGAGCTACTACCCAGTTCTAGTGATGGCACATCTATCCAGAACTCCCTTTATCTGCATATCTTTCCATCTCTTTCAGTTTCTCAAGTTGAATAGAGGATGGGAAACCCTTCTGGAGCCAGAGAATCTTTGAAAGAGCTTTTCTAGTAAGTGGGGGGCGGCGGGGAAGACTAATAAGAAAGGATTTTGTAATAATTGAATTGACAGCATTTACTTCTTCCTGGTAGCTAAAATGGTGTTGTACAATCGATAGCAACGTATATCTGATCAAATAATCCAGTGATTTGCTGCAGCCAGCTCCTCCCCTTGGCTCATGAAGTAGAGTGTGTGCATCTTTTCCCAACTCCATTCCCAGTGACGCCAAGTTGGTGGCTTGAAGACAGTTATGATAGAAGAAATTTTAACACTATGCAAATCAGTAAAAATTAAAAATCGACACCTCCTCACCAAGAGCAAGTTGTTAGATATTTTCCAGATGACCACTGATTTTATTTCTGAGTTAAAATTTTCACTCTGGAAAAGCATTGTCTGTATGTGATTGATTCCATAAAATACAAGTGTGCAAAATATAAACATATTTTAGAAGTTTGCAAACCTCAACACATATTGGCATGAACCAGCCACTGGTGAAGTTAAATGAGATTACCACAGATTTTTCTTTTTTAATCTTATTGAGGTTGATGACAACATCAGTAAAACTCTAATTACTTAGTTTATTTCTTTCTTTGTTGAATATTAAGTTTAAATGTTTTTGAATATTTTTTTCAATAACAAAATACAGTTAAGTGTTAAAAAAGGACCTTAATGACTTCTTTGGACCTTTCAAATTTATAGCAACTGGACATTCTTAGACTTTTAAAAAACTGTGTTTCAGATTTAGCTAGTAGTTAAAAGGCTTTTATTTAAGAAACTTTATAAAGTTGAGAAACTTTTTTCAAAGAGCAGCAATTTTTTTAGCTAATATTTTTCTCTTTGACTATTATTAAACCATGACCTTAGAAAGACCAGTTTCTTTTTCTTTTGAGATCTACCAATGAAGAGGCAATCCTCTGTTTATGGTACAAAGGAAACAATGTCCTCTGGAGAACAGCAGGTGAGAGACTGTCATTTTCTGAGAGTCTAGTACAAATGAGTCATTAAGATGGAAGTCCTTATTATGGTATTTATACCTTCAATGAAAATAGCAAGTAGAAATTTTTTCATAAAAAAAAAAAATTACACCTAAGTCACTCCTTGTCTACACATTGCTTTAAAATTTTTGTCTAGGTCAAGTGGATATCCTTAAGAAAAGTTATCATTCATTTCCTTTTCACATCTTCAAGGTTTTTATTGTTCATCTATTTAATACCTCTTTGATTTTATCTAATATATCTCCAGGGCTTAGGACAATGTCTTATACATAGTGGGAGTTTAAAAAAATATATTTGAATGCATGAATATATGTGTGTATCTATTTATAGATCTATCTTAATAAATTTATGACAGCATTCAGATATAGTATATGACAAAAAGAGAGTATCTAGAAATTAGGGACATTTAATCAGGACTAAACAAATCTCTTTTCTTATGCAAATTCAACTTTAACTTTGCTTTCTTTCACTGAAGTTCTTTTCCAACCCCATTTCTTGCATCCTTTCCTTTTGCCTGTTGCTGTTTTACTCACTAGCTTCTTATATTACTTCTTTATTCATACCACTTCTTTTCATAGGAATTGCTGAATAATACAGGCACGTGAAATACTGACCCAGTTCATTACCTTCATTCATATTGAAATGTATTACTGAGTTACAGGTCACAGAAATGATTGGTGAATAGAAGCTGTTGTATGGTTACATTTCTATGCATCGAAAGATAAATATAGCACATAGTACCAGAAAGCAGGGAAATATAATCAAGGATTTCATACATGGCCATTACTATTCAAGTGGAAAACCATTTCTGAAATGTAAAATGTTAGTCTGACTCTATCACTGATAAATAAATAATAAATGAATACTTCCTTCCTCAAAATGGTTTATAAATCAATATTTTGAGTATCAAATATCAATATAAAGTATTCCATAGTTTACACATGGGTATTTATTGAAATAATTAATAAATATTAACCTTGTTTTTTTTAAGGGTGTATATATTTTAACCTATTGAACTAAATGATACTTGCAGAAAGACTTCATTCTCTTTTAGTTAACGTAAGTTTATTCATTTTTTGTATTTTAAACAAAGATCAATTATTATTCGTGTGATATAAGGAAAATTTTCTTCAAGTGAGTAAGAAAAAACACTTAACTATGTTTGATGTACAATATAATTAAGAATATCAACACAAATAAATTCAAATAATTTGTTTAGAAAGAAAAATATTGAATGTTTTAAAAAAACAGATGTGTTTACATATATAACATATACCACTTGACAATATATTTGGTTTGTAAGTATTCTGATCTCTTAGCAGAAGGTAGTTACTATATAAAGAGTTGTATTCATTTGAAAGGCAAGTAGAGCTGGTATTTAAATGCAATTAATCATATGTTGGCGAATGTATCAAATTCAAACCTCAAAGTCCATACAGCTTTCCACTGTAGGATTATGGAAAGAATGGGCACAGTGAACAGGGGGGAAATATCCCCTGTCTGTCTTGCTCTTTTGTCTAGAGACTCTGAACTCAAAGTTCCTTGCCTAATCAGGAAATTCCACACCTGAGCAGGTACCGTAAGATGGTTTTTAATGCAAGAATTGAACCCATTTACTTCCTTCCTTGATTCTATTTAAATTATATTGACCCAAGAGAGAAGATGTAATTTGGTTAGGTTGTAATTATTTTTTTTTAATATTAATTCGAAAATTATGTGGCAATTACCTGTGGAAAATATGAAGTGTTTACATCTGTTAGTACTTTGGAGATTAAGCCTGAAGTTATTCTCCAGGGAAGAGTCGCCAAGAAGCTTTGGAGGATATTTTTTTTTTCCCTTTAAATTTCTAACCCTTCACAGTCTTTCAAGACAGATTTCTGAAATAAATTTTAAGGCTCTGAAATGATTAGCAGAAATGCAAAAAATGATCATAATTCAGCAGTTGATCTGCTATGATCAAGGACATGGTGTCCATTTTGAACATTTCTTTTAGGGGGTGGGGTGTGGTAGTGCTGTTACTCATTCTTGATTAAAAAATACAAGAAAAAATAGAAAAGTTAGCATAACTCAGTGAGGTTTGTTTACTCAAAAGTGCAATACAACACACCGGTTTATTTGCAAAGTCATTCTCACATAATTAGATGATATTGCTTATATTCAAAATTCATAAACTCCTAGGGAGCTTTAAAATTTTTAAAACGTTGCTAACCTGAATATAAATTTTTCCCCCTTCACAGTCAGTTCTTCCCAAGGAATTTGAGGGAGAAGGTCACATTTGCCCAAAAAGGCTGATTTTACTTTAGTGGATGTAAAAACCTATCTCAAAAAGCTCTTGAGATGTAATTTAGAAGTTTTTAAGAAGTAGCAGAAAACACTTACCAATAATGTTGAAGGACCCATCTTTTCTTTTTTTTTTTTTTTTAATTTTTTTTTTCAACGTTTATTTATTTTTGGGACAGAGAGAGACAGAGCATGAACGGGGGAGGGGAGAGAGAGAGGGAGACACAGAATCGGAAACAGGCTCCAGGCTCTGAGCCATCAGCCCAGAGCCTGACGCGGGGCTCGAACTCACGGCCGCGAGATCGTGACCTGGCTGAAGTCGGACGCTTAACCGACTGCGCCACCCAGGCGCCCCGACCCATCTTTTCTTTTAACCACCTGAAATCAGAAGTCTTATTATAAAAAGGAATAGACACTAGGGTGATCATGTTCAGGGTGTGGGCAAAAACAAAATAATTTTTTTAATCTGTCCCAAAATATAAATTCTAAAGATAAAAGTAATCAGAGAGGGGTAACTGTTTCCAATATTCTGAACTGACTATAAAATTAGTACAAAGAAATCTTTCTTAAGATTTATGTGTTGTTTACAGACAAAAGAGGGAGGTAAGGAGTTTTGAATTGAATTCAAAGGTAAGGAGTATTGAATGTGACCTAGAGAAAGCAATCTTTCCTTTCCTCAGTAGCCTCCATGTGATCCTATCACTAAACACTGGTTTCAGGTTTCTGAAGTTAATTGCTTCCATTTATTTATTTCAGAAATACCTAGATTCTATAAAGCTTAAATAGTTATCAAATATGAAGATACTGAGTCAAATCAAGTCCAATTAATAGTTTTAGAATACAATGCATATAACAACCAAAAAGATTCCTATTTTCTGAGCTAATGATTACTAATCTAGGTCAACCTGGGATAGAGAAAAAAATAAATACACCACCAAAGATCAGTTAATGTAATACACATCAAACAAAATATTATAAGATAAGCAAAAGAAATAAAGAGCATACACTTGAGATCGGGAAAATCATATTTGAAATTCCAACCATTTCCCCCACTCACAATGTGGATTTTGAAATGCTTCATGTTCTTTCAAATGCTCATTTTCTTCATCTATAAAATAGGATAATAAAATAATGACAAACATTCAGTATGTTGAACCTTATAGCAATGGCTTTGCTTATAATTTCTTCATTTCAAAAGGATTAAAGTACCATAGTTATAATCTTACAAAGATTTTATCATCTATTTAATTCTATAAGCTAGCAAATAACTCACATTCTTATTTGAGGGGTACAGATAACAGTTATTTTTATACATTTTGGATAAATCTTCCCTTAGAATTGCAGAATATATCCATATATATAGGTATGCACAGAACATGCACACATACACATATGCATGCTTGTATTATAAATATAATTGTTCTTACAGGAGTTCTGGAAGTGACATCACAGTTGTATAATTTTATAATGTTTGATACATTCAGAAATTATTCCTCATGAGAAGAAGATGTATTTAGACTCAAATCCATAACATATTTGTTTCTGGAATATATCTCAAAATGACTCCTATAAACATACTCACTTTTTGGTTTTGGGGTTTTGGTTTTGGGGTTTTTTGTTTGGGTGGTTGGTTGTTTTTTGCCATATTTTCTTTGACTCTTTTGTTGTTTTTGTGGGGAAATGACAGCATTTTTCATCATTACGTTCATATCACAGTCTGACAAATCTCATTTCTACATCTACATTTTAATACACTGATTTTTAAAATGGACCTATACCTTTCCAATAGACACTACTTTTTTTTCTGTTTGATTTTTCTAGTTTTGCTGCTTACTTTTGCTACAAATTTATTGAGTCTGGCTCACAGATGTATTTTACCTGGTAAGGAGATTGGCATGTGTCTCTGTGTTCCTGTTTGCAAATATAAAGGTACAAATAAACACATATATGTGTAAGCCATGGTTAGTTGGGGCATGCATTGTCCAGGTCAACACGGGCCCTGCCTCTCTCTGTTACCTTATTGTGACATGCTTCACACTCTGTCTTCCAGAAGATAAGTTTCAGCTGCATCTTTAGAGGCCTCCAGATTAACAGAACCATTTCTTAAATCACTGCTGTTGCCACATTGGGACACAGTGGTTTTCGTGTTCTCCAACAATTTTTCTGCTTGCTTTTGCTGCTGAACTTATTGCTTAAATATGTGGCAGTTTTTATTTATGTATGTATGTATTTATTTAGTGTGTGTGTTTTCTTATTAATTTTTTTCTATATGCTAGTGATATGCATTTTTACTTCTCCTCTTCTTGGGGGTTCACAATCCTATTGTTCACACTTTTTTTTTTTAATATAATTTATTGTCAAGTTAGCTAACATACAGCGTATACAGTGTGCTCTTGGTTTCAGGGGTAGATTCCGTGATTCATCACTTACATACAACATCCAGTGCTCATCCCAACAAGAGCCCTCCTCAATGCCCATCACCTATTTTCCTTTCTCCCCCACCCTCCCCATTAACCCTCAGTTTGTTCTCTGTATTTGAGTCTCTTATGGTTTGCCTCTCTCTATGTTTGAAACTATTTTTTCCCCTTCCATTCCCCCATGGTCTTCTGTTAAGTTTCTCAAGTTCCACATATGAGTGAAAACATATATCTGTCTTTCTCTAACTTATTTCACTTAGCATAATACCCTCCATTTCCATCCACATTGTTGCAAATGGCAGGATTGCATTCTTTCTCATCGCCAAGTAGTAGTCCATTGTATATATAAACCAAGTCTTCTTTATCCATTCATCAGTTGATGGACATTTGAGCTCTTTTCATAACTTGGCTATTGTTGAAGGCGCTGCTGTAAACATTGGCAGTTATTTATTTTTAAAACAATGCAGATTAACTTCATGGACTTCTTGGGCTATGCAACATATAACTAAGTCTACGTAAAATAGTCAAGAGGCTTTTATTCTTATGACGTTGCATTTGTGAACAAAATAGTTAACCTTTGCCTTTAAAGTACTTTTAAAGGAGAAGTTACGGCATTTCGAAATTTTTACGTGTATCTAACATAAAAATGAAGAACTAAACTTCACAAATTTTGGACTAACCATTTTACATGTGTTTGCCCTTTGTGAAAATGTGCCATTATTGTCGCCTTGCAAGAGCACATTCAATCAACTCTAGTTATTATAAAAATGACAAGCAGATAGCATTGGTTATTTCTATGCTTTGTGTGGACTTGTGCTTGGTCTCTTTCCAAGAACTCTTCTAAGGGTCAATAGATTTTTAAAATTGTTATTTATAAATCTTGGCTTTTTCTTAAATAGTAGTTATAGCACAATATATATCCTTTGAGTTTTAATGTGTAAGGAAAGAAAAGACTATATGCAAATATAAAAATATACGCATATGTGTATATATACAATATATGTATTTATATGTACATATGTGTATGAATATGTATATAGACATATACATGTATATATATATGTATCTTTTGCATTGGATTGGAATTAAGTATTGTTTCTAATGACTTGTTATAGAAGCATGGCAATTTGAAAAGTCTAGGAGGGTGGGTTGGAGGGGTTGGTGTTAGATCTGTCAAGAGATTGAGGGAATTGAAACTGATGCTGACAGTGGAATTTCAAACAAGTGAACACATGAATGGACTCTAATTTTTATAAAGTTTGGTCAATATAGAAGAAAATATTAGCTATGTCAGCCTGATGGAAAAGCAGGGATTTCACACAGCATCAGAAATCTAGGTCATGCTATCATTTACTGCCTTCCAAGTAAACAGCCAAGAAATGTGTGCAAGGAAAAAAAGACTAAAGCTTAGGTTTCAAGGTAAAATATGAGTCTCTAGAGAAGGTGTTTGGCTACCAGGTAGGGTTTTAGTCCTCGTCAGAGGGTGGGATGGAAAATGGTAAGCATGTTGGCAGTTACTGAGGGCTCTATACTACATACTGTGCTCGATGCAGGTGATTGAGATTGAATTTGCAACAGGGGTTGAGAGAAAGTCTCAGCAAATGGGAGCCATGAGCTCCTCAGAAATGGAGAGCTGAGAGTCAGGGAGCCTTGTGCCCGAAAAACCACACACAGGATGGAGATGGAGGGGGCAGAATGCCAAGCCCTCTAAGTGAGATACTCATGTCCTGGGGCTGCTTCCTGCTTTAGTCAGTAAGAGTTCAGAAACTGAGTCCAAACTGGCCTACAAGTAGGGATTTTTTTTTAATGTTTCTTCATTTTTGAGAGAGAGAGCGCGCATTCATGGGCACACATGCAAGCAGGGGAGGGGCAGAGAGATGAAGAGAGAATCCCAAGTAGGCTCTGCACTGTCAGCACAGAGCCTGACTGGGGGCTCGAGCCCACAAACCAGGAGATCATGACCTGAGCCGAAATCAAAAGTTGGAAGCTTAACTGACTGAGCCATCCAGGTGCCCCGACAAGTAGGATATTAAGTGGAGCCTAATCATTGAGGAGCTGGAAAAAGCAACCTAATAAATATGTTTGATATTTAGTATCTAAAACAATGAGGTTTAAATTAGGAATGCTTTAGATTAATAAGTGCACATTTAAAAAAAATCATGAGTATCAGTCTTTTATGTAATTTCAGTCATAACTCCTACCCTATGGAATAGATGTATGCCTAAAGTATATATGTAAATAATTAATGTTTTAATAAATTGATTTGTATTTTAAGTGAGCAAAGAAACTCACTGTTTAAAAAGTATCAAGTGAGGGGTGGCTCAGTTGGTTAAGCAACCACCTCTTAATTTTGGCTCGGGTCACAATATCAGGGTTCATGAGTTTGAGGCCCACCCTGTCAGCACATAGTCTGGGATTCTCTGCCTCTTTGACCCTTCTCTGCCTATACATGTGCACATGCATGCTTGTGCATGTTCTCTCTCAAAAATAAATAAACATCAAAAAAATAAAATATATCAAATGAGGTCATTAGAAATTTGAACTTTGTTCTTCAATGACTTTATCTTTTTATAGCGGTTTGCAATTTACAATAAACATTTTCACTTCTGTTGTCAGCCTTGAATCCCATAGCTCCATAGGTTACACAAGTGAGTGAATTAGGTGCAATTTTGGAAGGATCAGGGAGTGGGAAATATGCCCATTGTCACAAGCTTCTAAAAGTTAGCTCTGGACCTTGGGCTATCGTCCTCCCCTCCGCTCCCCTTTCATAAATAACACACTACCTCTATGCTTTGTAAAACTGTGTTTTTACTTCCCATGTTACAGTCAGTGGTTGGGATCTTATTAGTGAGAGAGGCCACCTCATTTGGTAACAGCAATGGTTTTGTCCACCCTCTGGTAAGTGGCACAGCTGCTTGGAGTTTGAGGTTCGACTCTTCCGTCTGTAACCTTTGTTACTCATGTTCTCACTCAATACTCTGACACTGATTCTGGGCTCTGGAGAACCCTCCCTTAAACTGTGTGTCAATTTTCCATGGAGCTTTAATCGTACATACTAGGGCACCCTGTAAAATTGCCCATGAATGGGTAGGGTTGGTGGACTTTTTCCTCTCTTCCCATTCTAATTCTCTTGCTACCACATAGATTCCTTACATGCCGTTATTTATATCTCCCTACCATTCTGAAATAATACACTTCCAAGCCTCTGTTCTTACACTGTCTCAACAGTTGAGGATGGACTGTGCTACATCTGGTTTTAGATGGGCCCATAGTCCTCCTTTTGCTAAGCTGCCCTGCTTGACTCAATGATTTCCACGTTCAATAAGCATGCCTCAAGGATAGGCTCTATAGCTTAAGTTTTTATATATATATATATATATATATATATATATATATACTATACAAAGTCACCAGCAAAATGGACCACCCTTAATCTTTTCCTTCAATATTAACCTTTAAGGTAAATAAGACAATTATTATTTTCTTGCTTTAATTTATTCACTAAATTTGTTACTGGACAACTTAAAAAAGTTTTATTATTGCTCTTTGAAATGTTACAGGGCTACTTTATAAAATAGGTTAAATGCAAACTGTGAGCTGATTTGCAGAAACAAGCTGCCACATACAAGAATGATTCCTTTGGAGAAATTCCTAACAGATTCCAAATAATTCAGTTCTAAATTCAAAAGGAAAATCAACCTATTTGCAGCTTCAAGATTCCTTGTATTTGGTTGTTTTGAAATGAAGCACACCTGCTTGACTCAAATTACTAGTACCATACTTATCATTTCTTTGGACTCTTGCAGCTGAGTTTACAAATACTACCTGTTCAGTGGAAGTCACTTATAACACTGAGGTGGGTAAAGTGAAATACTGTCACCTTAGAAGGTTTTGTTGCTCCATCATGTTTTAGTTGAATTCACGTATTGTGTTTCAGAAAACAAGGCCTGACCTATGGAATCCCAGAATTCCCATAATAACCAAGAGTCATAATCTACCTTGAAGTAGAATGTATTTGAAAAGAAAATATGCCATTCAATTGAAATATTTTTACATTGAAATGGGGAAAAGATAGAGGAAAGAAATTAATGGGATTAAATTCAAACTACAGGCTATTTGAGAAAGCTATGTATATGACCAGCAATTTTAGAAAAAGGCTATTATGGAAAAGGAGACTAGTAGTTTTGGAGAAAATAATAGAAGAACATTAACAAATCTGAATATTTGTTTAAAAATCCAGATGATAGAAGCAAATGGAGAAATTTGGGTGACAATGAAAGCGACATAAGTGTAGGAATAAGGGACAAAGTAGTAGACTAACAGAAAAGAACATGCACGATACTTCCTTAAGAGACAAGGTTTGACAGCGATTGAGGAAATCCATGCAGGAGCTTCATTTTTTTCTTTTTTGAAAGCAGACAATCTGACAAATTTTTGTCTTGTCAATTTTATCTCTTACAAGCAATGAGAAAATATATATGGACTGTCAGTGTTTAGATTGGAGAAGATTCAGAGGTATCATGATGCCTGTCTTTAAATAGAGGAAGATGTATTATGTGAAAAAGGGAGTACTTAGCCTAACACACACAAGTCCGGAGGCTATAAATAGAACCAATGTACAGAAATTCACAGGGAGTTAAATTTAACTTAATAAATGCATTTGCTGTTCTTTTTCTTTTTAATTTTTTTTAATGTTTATTTATTTTTGACAGAGAGAGAGACAGAGCATGAACAGGGGAGGGGAAGAGAGAGAGGGAGACACAGAATCTGGAGCAGACTCCAGGCTCTGAGCTGTCAGCACAGAGCCCCACGCAGGGCTTGAATTCACAGACTGCAAGATCATAACCTGAGCTGAAGTGGGACGCCCAACCGACTGAGCCCCCCAGGCGCCCCGCAATTGCTGTTCTTGATTTATTTATTATTAATGAGTGGGAATATGTAACAATGGAATAGGCATTCCAATGAGGAAGCAGGATGGTAGTCATGGATTTATTTGTGACTTGAAAGTCTAAATAGGTGAAGTGTCTGCGACTAAAGGACACTAATCTTTATTAAAAGGGAAGAAATTTCTGCTACTACTAATAATTATAACTAAAATTGATTGAATGCTCACTATAAATCACGCACTATTTTAAACTATTATTAACTTATTAGAGAAGAGCAATGGTCACCAAATATGTTGACAATAATCAAGAGAAAACTGGTACAGGATGCTACTTGAGAATGTCATGTTGAGAACTCTTGATGAGGGAAAAAAAGATAGCTGTCAATATTGGCTGCTTGAGCTACAAAAAGGGATGTGGAGTGGATACGTGTAATTTTAAGAAGATATTAGTAACTTCAAGAAGGCACTTTTGATATTAATATTGAAAAGAGTCTAAACAAACCTAAAAGTCGGTAAGGACTCTGGATATAGTAATTATAATTCAGGATTTCAGATCAACAGTCAAAGATAGTAGAGAGTTGCAGGAAGATAATTAGGACATTGGAATTTTAAAAAAGCTTTTGGGGTTTAATAAACCCAGGTAGAATAAATGAACTCAATTGGCTTCTATCACACTCTATATGTGTTTCCTTCTAACAAATACTACTATTTACATGTCTAAAATTAAAGTATGAGATATGACTATCTTAAGATCATGTTTGACTAGATACTATGCCATTATTTCCTCGCATGATCATTGAAAATGCATCTTCCATATATTTTTAATCTAAATAAGCATTCTGTTTCCATGGCACCATTAAAATCATATTTATATGGCAGATGATTTAGGTATTGTAAATGATGTTCTGCCTACAGCACTTTGCTTTACTTATAAGAAATAGAAACTTATTCTATCTCAAATTGAAAACCGAGGTGGGAATGTTGTAAACAATCAACGGGCATTATCAACGATATTCATGGGAAAGTAATCCAGTACAAGGGAATATCCTAGGAGCTGAATTAAGAAATCAAGTAGGTGGAAGCAAATTCTTTTTCTTTACCAAAAAATCTAATTTTTATTTGCTTTCATATAACTAACTAATTTGATTCTGGTTTATGAACATTTCAAACATAGAAATAACAATGGGAAATAACAGAAGTGCTTCTTGCTGTTTTCTAAAGAATCATCTTAATGGAAGTAGCTTTTGCTTATACATTTTTAAAGATATAAATTATAACATAATCACCACTTACATGATTAGTAGTTGCACATTCAAATATGCATTTTTTAACCAAGTAAATAGAATCTCTACTTCTCATAATCTGTACTTCTCATAGTGTCTTTTCTTTAGAGATCACATATACTTAAGTTCTTCTTGAGGATCAAAAATTTTAATTTGAAATATTTTTTTTTCTTTCATTCGAATAGGTTGCACACAGTCTTTGCATAATCTTAGGCTCTAAACTGCACCCAATATCTTGTAAATATTTAAACATAAAATTATGCCTTCACAGTATTTGTAATTAGTAGGTATATGAAATGTTAATTTCCGAAGGAGGATGTCAGAATTTGTGAGTAGCATACATTGCTGCTTTTCTGCATATTCTCAACTCTTATTATAGTGGTAGGACCCACCTACATAGAGGTAAGAATTTGAAATGCAAGAGATTAAATGATCTAACTTTGAACAGAAATAAATCATTATGAGGTTTTGACAAATGTTTTTTGGAAAATGTGTTCAAGTCACTGTAACTTATACTGAGCAGTTATGCTCATTAGAGGTATGTCACCCCATTTAAGAAAAGAAATAATTAGAAGCTATAAGTAAAAGAATAGTTTTCAATAATCTATTGTTTAAAGTTGTAACTAGAGCAATTAAAAGGGTTTTCTATTGTTTAAAGTTGTAACTAGAGCAATTATATAGGTTTTATATACCTTTTCTCCTCTGGCAGAAATATGATTGTTCATAATTCATTGTTTTTTTGGCTTCTGTGTTACTTTGAAGAAATGTTTTAATACTTTACCCTTTAGTCTTATAAAGCTATCTACATAAAACACAGTAAACAAAATATGTCATGGTGAAATGTTGAAAGTATTTCCTTTAAAATTAGAAACAAGAAATAGGTTACTGTTATCACAACATTTTCAATTTTTGGTGTTCAGTGCAGAGAGGCAAAGAAAAAAATTGTATGTGGGCTGGGAAAAACAAACAAACAAACAAACAAACAACACACAACCAAAAACCTGTCAATGTTGGCAGATCATGTCAATGTGAATTAAAAATAATGTCATAGAATACACAGATAAATTATCAGAATGTATAGCAAGGAATCAGAGTGTTGAATACAGATTTAATAACTAGAAATCAAAATCATTACATACAAATTTACCTGAAGTTAAAAAATAGTAAGAAAATTTAAATCCCATTTCAAATGAAAAAAAAATACAAGCTATCTAGGAATTTATTGTACAAAAGCCAGACAAAAATTTATTGTATAAAAGTTGTATAATTCTTTTGAAAATAAAAAACAATTTAATTGAGAAAAAATTTAAATGTAATAAATCAGGAATATACCAGATTCATAGCTTAAAATACTCAATAATCCAAAAATATAAATTCTCTCAAAATTGATCTATAGATGCAATGCAGTTCTAATCAAAATCCAATATGTGTGCATTTAACTTGATAATTTTATTTATTTTTTTTAATTTCTAAATGTTTATTTAATTTTGAGAGAGAGAGAGAGACAGACAGAGAGAGACAAAGCATGTGTACAAGCAGGGGAGGGGCTGAGAGACAGAGAATTCAAACAGGCTCCATGCTGTCAAGTGCAGACCCCGATGCAGGGCTCAATTTCACAAACTATGTGATCATGACTTGATCCAAAGTCAAGAGTTGGACATTTAACCAACTGAGTTACCCAGGCACTCCTAAATTGATAATTTTAATGCAAAGTTTATATGAAATGGAAAGAAAGTAGAGTATACGGGATGATTTTAAAGAACATAATGGTGAGACTTGTCTTTCAAAGGTATCATGACTTATGATAAAATCATCATGATCAAAAGAGTGTGGTATTTATGTAAAGATAGACAAAGCAGAAAACAGACATCAAAGATAATTGTGTGTGCATGCACGCACACACACACAACTTTATGTAAGTGTATCAAATGGAGAGAGTTACTTTTGCCATGTTCTGGAATGAGTGATTACATCAATGTAAGGGGAGGATTTAATTTCTTTTTACCATGACAAATATAAGTTCCAGGTAGACTGAAAACCTAAATATGAAAGAACAACCTATATACAACCTATAGGAGAATATTTTCACTCACAACCTTCAAAAAGAAATGGATGTATTAACTGGGCAACAAAACAAAACAAAAATTCATGAGGAAAAGAATTACTGAAATCAAGTTAAAACAATTCCCCCCCAAAATAATTTCTATATATCAAAGTATACAACAAAAGCAGTGTAAAGTCATACCATATTCGCGACACATACAAAACATTTTCAGAATATATGAACTTCAGTGAATCTGTATAAGAAAAAGGCAAAAATCTAATAATATTGGGAAGAGTTTTGTCCAGACACTTCACAGAAGAGAAGGTCCAGTTGGGCCACAAGCAGATGAAGTATTAATCAAAGACATGAAAATATAATTATTTTCTTACACATATTTTCTTCATTAGAAAGACTGTGAGTGACACACTTTCTAAGTCCGTAGAAACTTGAAATTGTCCCATGTCTTCTAGCATTTACTTTTGTAGATAATTAGTCTTGAAGTATTTTCTCTTCAAAAACAACCTAATTTTTTTGTCTGGAAGATTGTACACTAATTTTTCTCACCCTTTAATTTGAAATGTTACAAGGCTATGACTTATTTTCCAGGTACTTAGTGAGGTGTTTCTACATATAAATTTGAGTCTCTTATACTGGGAATTTTTTAAAACATATTTTTCTTTATTTCTTCTGTTTTTTTTTTTCGTATTTACCCCATATGGACTCTTATATATAAGATTTCCCAAATTAGCTCTCCCCATCTCTTTTATTTAATTCCTAACTTCCATCTGTTCGCCTTTAATTATTCTTCTAAGTTCAGAGAATTTCCTGGGATTCTCTTTTGATGTAATAATTTTCTATTCTGGCTAATTCAATCTATTATTCACTTCTTTAAAAACAAAATAACAGCCTTGCAATATGATTTGCATCTCCAAGAACTCCCTCGTTTTGTTATTGCCCCATTTTTATAAGAGCCAGTTCTAGATTTACAGATGCAACATGCTTTCTAATTTTTCCCAAAAGAATTCTTTTCTTTTTCTGATAATGACTGTTTTTATAAAGCATTATTTGCTCTCAATTCTCATTTTATCCTATTCTTTCCCATGCTGAGTGTTTTTATATTACTGATTTTTTCCCCTTTTCTTCCTTGCCCTTATATGGAAAGGTCTGCATATGTTGGCACTGTGAGAGAGTTGAGTCCTTATCCAACATTGTTATTACTGATCAATTCCTTAGTTTTGGATATAAATCTAATTATTTGGATACATTGTAAAATTTCTTTTTTATGTTAAGTATTACATTTTCTGGAGAGTGTTTGGCTTTGGGCAGAGAGAGAGAGTTTTGGAACAGAGAGTTTATTCCTGTTTTAGAAACTGTCTTCTTACGTATGCGTTGGCAGTCCAAAGACAGATAAAGCGCAGAGTCCCCCTCTCTACCTGGCCACCTGGCTTATGTGAGTTTTCTCGTTTTCCCCATTCCACCCAACAAACCGCCTCCATAAATTCATTCCCTGATCCATGCAGATTAAGGATGAATTGTGGGCTCAAGCAGGGTCACAATGTATCCTTATGCCTTGATATCCTGTTTTTATATCCTTCGGATATATACCCAAAAGTGGGATTGCTGAATCAATCATATGGTGGTTTTATTTTTGATTTTTTGATGAACCTCCGTACTATTTTCCATAGGGAAGTCTAAGTTACATTCACAACAACAGTGCACAATGGTTCCCTTTTCTCCGTATCCTCTCCTATACTTGTTATCCTTTGTCTTCTTAATGATGGGCATTCTAGCAGGTATGAGGTGATATCACATTGTGGCTTTGATTTGCATTTCCCCGATGATTAGTGATTTTGAGCACCTTTTAACGTACATGTCACCATTTGGAAGTATTCTTTTGGAAAAATTTGTATTCAGATTCTCTGCCCATTTTTTTTTTTGAATCAAATTATTTGCAGTTTTGCTATTGAGTTGTATGAGGTTTATATATATATATATATATATATATTTTGGATATTAAAACCCCTTATCGGATATGTGATTTGTAAATATTTTTTCCCATTCTATACACTGACTCTTCTTTTTGTTGATTGTGACTTTTACTATGTAGAAGCTTTTTTGTATGATGTAGTGCCATTTACTAATTTTTGCTTTTGCTGCTTGTGCTTTTAGTGTCATATCCAAAAGGTTGTTGCCAAGATCAATGTCAAGGAACTTATTTCCTATGTTTTCTTCTAGAATTTCAGTTTCAGATCTTATGTTTAAGTCTTTAATCCACTTCAAGTTAATTTTTGTAAGTGGGGTAAGGTATGGGTCCAACTTCATTCCTCTGCCTGTGATTGTCTAGTTTTCCCAACACAATTTATTGGAGAGAACTATCCTTTCCCCACTGAAGATTTTTGGTCCCTTTGTCAAATTTTAATTAACTGTATATGCAAGCATTTGTTTCTGAGCTATTGGTTCTGTTTCATTGGTCTGTGTGTCTATTTTAATGTAAATATTATACTCTTTTCATTACTATAGCTAGCGTGATGCCTCCAGTTTTCTTATTTTTCTCAGAATTGCTTTAGCTATTATGGGTCTTTGTGATTCCACACACATTTTAAGATTCTGTTTTCTATTACAGTGAAAAAAATGCCATTATCTTCTCAGCTTTTGTTTAGGAAATTCTTTATCTCTTTTTCATTTCTGAAGGACAGCTTTGTTGGATAAAGTATTCTTGGTCAGCTATTTCTTTTCTCTTTAATCACTGAATGTATTGCCCTACCCTCCCGACTTATAAGATTTCTGCTGAGAAATCTTCTGATAGCCTTATGGGTGTTCTTTTGTAAGTTACAAGCTTTTCTTCTCTTGATTCTCTTCAGATTCTTTCTTTGCCTTTAACTTTTGACAGTTGCATTATAACATGTCTTGGAGAGAATCTTTTTAATTAATTTTACTTGATTACCTGTGAGTTTCATGAATTTGGATATCCAAACATTTCCTAATATTTGAGTGTTTTCAGCCATTTTATCCTTAAAAAAAGAAGGAGATAGGAACAGAAAAAAAAATTTAAGACACAATGGCTGAAAACTACTCAAATATAGGGAAAGATTTATTTATTTATTTATTTATTTATGAGGTAAATATCTCACAAATAATTCAAAATAACTGTTTTAAGGAAATCAGTGAGCTACAAGAAAATACAGAAAGGCAATTCAATAAAATCAGGAAAATGATGTATGAACAAAATGAGAAATTTAACAGATAAAAATCATGAAAAAGAATCAAAGAGAAACTGTAGAGCCAAAGAAGATAATGAATTACATTGAAAAAACAAAAAACATAAAACAGAGCATCAATAAATCAAAAAGAAGAAAGAATCTGTGAGATAGAAGACAGGAACTTTGAAATTATTCAGTCAGAGGAAAACAAAGAAAAAAGAATGAAGAGAGTGAATAACACTAGCATAATCTAGGAAATACCATCAAGGGACAACTTTGTGGATTATTGGAGCTCCAGAAGGACTCCTATAATATCTATATGAATTATTTGTGTTAAGATAATTCTAAACTTCTTTTGATGTTTACCTTATGAATTTTCTTTTTTTAACTCTTAATTGCATTATATTTTTTCAAGTCAGGAAGTGTTTTTTATTTTCCCTAAAGATATATGTGTAAATATTTTTATTTACTTCATATATGAAGGATTATTCAAATCGCTATAGAATTCTGTTGCAGAAGATAAGGTTTACTTACTTTTATTTATTTTTTATTTTATTTTGTTTTCTAAGTTTTCAAAGTCTATTTCCTGCTTGGGGTTTGGTAGGGTTTATACTTTATTATGTAATTCAAAACCCGTGTTAGTTATTTCTCGGTGGGAAATTTTTGTATAACTGGTGTTCAATAAATATATTTAATAGTTACTCTCAAGATCCACTTTTAAGTCAGAAAATATTTTTCTGTTGCAATTTTATAATTTCTTACATTCTGCTACCTTTGCATATTTTATCTGAATTTTTAATTATTTGTACATGTAATGTTTTTTCTTTGTGTTCTATGTAAAGCATCATCTTTCCTATTTTTTTTTTTTTTTTTTACTTCTAGATACGTTTTACATTCTGAAAGAGTTCCTCCACCTCCTTCAAGAGCTTAAAAGGGAAATGTATTTTCCATTTCCTATTCACTTTCCTTTAGGATGCCACATAAAACATACCAGAAAGATTGGTGGTTGCCTGGAGACATGGCAGCTACAGAGATGGGAGGAATGGATTATAACAAATACAAAGAACTTTGGGGGATAATGGATAGTTTCATCAAATTGATTATGTCAATCATTTTATGGTTCTATACATATGTACATTTTATTGGGTCAACTATACCTCAATAAAGATGTCAAGGATAAGGAAAGGGCTTGATTATTGAATAGAATATATAAGTAAGGCTTATGCTATCTCTTTATTGAAGATTTGCAATGAACATTACTATAGTCAGTGTTTGAAATACCCTGCCTCTAAAAGTCTGTTTTACTTTGTTTGAACTAACATTTTTCAAATGCATTCTGTTTTATTTTATTTTATTTTTATTATTTATTTATTTATTTATTTGGAGAGAGAGAGAAAGAGTACATATGAGCCAGGGAAGGGCAGAGAGGGAGAGAGATAAGCCCAAGCAGGGTCCCCACTGTGTAGAGCCCCACACAAGGCTTGAACTCACAAACTGAAAGATTATGACCTGAGCCAAAACCAAGAGTCAGACTCTTAACCACCTGAGCCACCAGCAGCCCTCAAATTTATTTTATATTGGGATCAATTTTCCTTTTCACACATTGCCTCTAACTTGCTCAAGTACTACTAGCATTCCACGGATCTCAGTTTGAGATCTGGTTTGAGCTGTAAGCAATGGAACTAAGTCTGATTGTGAATTTGTTATGGAAAATATTGCCAGGATTATCAAATATAGCACTAGAGAGAATAAAGCTCTAATCTTATACTAGGGGTGGCTTCTGGAGTCCTTAATTGGATATATACTCGGGTAATGTTAGCAAATTATCCAAGTAGGTATTAACAACAAAGTTACATCACAGGATGACAATTAAGGTCTGGAAGGTAAGCAACCAAGAAACATCCATAGGAAGTAGAAAGAAATGGTAAAGTGTAAAGAAAAAAAAAAAAGAAAACATAGGCAGGTCAATAGGTCTAAGGCTCTGAGATATTTTTGTAAGGGATCAATTCTGGGCTTAACCAGAATGAGACCAATGGGTAGAGTTAGGAAAGTGATTGTATTTGAGAGAAGACTTAAGTGAAAATTTGAGCATATTCTGAACGACTGCATATTTTCAAAAAGATCTGCATAGGTATTTCTAGAATTTACAATTGTGTGATGACACAATTTTCTTGATAAATGCTATTTATACTATGGACAAGTCTTTATTTGTGTATATTGATTTCTAAAATTACTAAAAATGGTACCATCAAAAGTTAAACCAACAGTCTTCTATCAAGCTTTGATGAGACATCTCTGAAGACTTTAAGTTCATTCAGTGTTAAATAAAAAGACAGGTTGCAGACAAAATTGCAAACATTATCTGACTCTTCTGACTACCTCCCTTTCAAAATGTGTTCCTGTACTCAATTGTGATTACTCCGGGATAGATAAATGATGAGCCTGACAAACAATAAAATATTAAGGTATTTTTGGTTTTACTTGGCAAAATGTGATTTTACCAAATCTGTCTTTAATATATTTTTTAAAAATTTATTTATATATTTTTAGAGAGATAAAGACAGCATGAGTTGGGGAGGGGCAGAGAGAGATGGAGACAGAGAATCCCAAGCAGGTTCTGCACTGTCAGCACAGAGCCTGATGTTGGGCTGGAACTCACAATACCATGAGATTATGACCTGAGCTGAAACTGAGAGTAGAATGTTTACCCGATTGAGCCACCCAGGCACTCCTAAATCTGTCTTTACTATTAAACTGCAGAAGCAAATAAGGGAAAATTGGTATCTGGTAAAACAACTCTGGAGTTGGGTAGGTTGGGTAGAATAACATACCTTCCTATTTTAACTTCACTGATAAATCTTTGCTCTTCAGTATAGGATCAGAGACACTTTCTGACTAAGACTTCCTTGTTTACAGCAAAACACCAAAATGTTGATACGCTTGTCTTTTTATTCATTGTTTTTCTACTAGAGGGATCATAAACATTGTGTCTTAGCCTGGGTTTCCTAGACTCACAGGCCTAGATAAGGAATCAGTTACAAGCTATTATTATTTTTTTTAATGTTTATTTATTTTTGAGAGACAGAGAGACAGAGTGTAAGCCAGGGATGGGCAGAGAGAGAGAGAGGGGGGGACGGGCAGAGAGAGAGAGGGAGACACAGAATCTGAAGCAGGCTCCAGGCTCTGGGCTATCAGCACAGAGCCTGATGTGGGACTCGAACACACAAACTGTGAAATCATGACCTGAGTTGAAGTCAGACGCTTAACTAACTAAGCCACCCAGGCTCCCGAACAAGCTATTTGTTAAGGCAGTACTCCCAGGAGAAACCCACATGGGATTGGGGAAAGCAAGATGCAAGATGGGAAGAAGCCAAAAGTGAGGTTGCAGGCAAAGTACTAGTCTCAGCCTGATTCTTCAGGGAAGCTCTGGAATGTAGATTAGACCTCAGAATTTGTCCCAAGTTCATTAGAGGGAGCTGGGCTTTGTAACTGCATACCAGCTATCTTTGGTTAAGAGCTATCCTGGATGCACTTAAATTCCCAGGTACCTGTGTCTCCCCTCACTTGTGAGCAGAGCAGCTTTAATAGCTCAAGGACATTCCTCCAAACAAAAATTGAGGATGTAGGATGAAGGAAGCAAAGCACACAGAAGCTGAGAGAATGGGGGATCCTGCCCGAGTAGATGGTGTCTACTACATGTGTTTTTGGCGAACTATGTGAGGTCGGTCATGATGCAGTGAAGTACCAGGGGCATTTCCTGCTAGTACTGTTTGAAAATGAAATTTAAAATGCATTCATTAGTTTTGGTGACAAGTATACACTATCCATTTATAAGTCGTACATCTTTACATTTTTCTGTGTGTTCCTGAGAAGAAAGAGAAAGAGAAAAATGACAGAAAAATTGGTTTTTCCACTGCAAACAAGGAGATTCTTTCTTAAGAGCAGTGTGTTTTATAAAATGCCAAAACTCTGCAATTTATGAATATTTTCTTACTCGCTTATTATAAGCAATGGTTGGGCTGATAACTTGTTACTATTATAATTAACTTCCACTTTCCTTATAAATAGAGATCAGAGGTTACATAATTGAGAACTGTTTGCAATTGGTTGTCAGGCTTCCTATTGGGAGGATGCAATAGAAGAATTTTTTTTTTTTTTAATCCTGTACTCTTTAAAGCAGAATTTTTTAGATCCAACCCCACTGCCTCCTACATCAAAATTGTTTGGGGAGTTTTTGAAACCTTCATGAGTCTTATTCTAGAATATTAATTCAAATTTCTGATGGTCTGATCCTCAACATGCCTTGTTCAAAAGATCCCCCAGTGATCCCTATATACACTTACAGGTGAAAACCTGTGTGGTAAATGGTAGCTATGCTATATCCAGATGTTACTTTTTTTTAGAAATAAGAGCTACTAGGAAGAGATTTGCTGAAGGTGCAGGAGTTCAGAAGTAAAGCTCTGGTCTATTGCTTGTTATCTTCTGTTTGGTAATGGCTGCCTAGATATTTTCCCTACTTTTAGCACTGCTTCTGTTCCAATATAATTTCCATTTCTGCTGACAAATCACTCTTAAGCTCTAACTATAATCATGCTTTCCTTTCCCCCCCAAATCCCGATCCCCATGCTTACTAAATCCAGGCCAAATGCCTTAATGTGGTCCTCAAGGACCTTCAAATATAGCTCCCACAATGTATTTTCAGTCTTATCTTTCAGTGCATTCTTAGGAATCCAACCAAGTTCATCTGTTCACACCCACTTATATAGTTTACACATTTTAAAATCCAACTCTTTGCCTTTTATCTTACATATCAGTGTCTTATCATCCTATAGCTACCTCAAGGCCCAGAACCAATGTCATCTTTTGTAGCTAAAAGGGGCTGCTCTAGCCTGTGCTCTCTCCTAATAACCATTAAAAGAATTTCAGATTTTGTCAGTCATGTGTACTTTAATGGTCCTATCTTATGGGTATTTGGGCTTACCTTTATTTCCCCTGTTTATTATTGTAAGGTCCTCCTCATTGAATTGTCAACCCAATTAATTTGTCAATACAAATTTGTATCTATCAGTTTCTTGCATTTGTCTTTTTATGTAGTCATGCTCAGCAGATAGTTATATGAATAAAATAGTTGTTAGGTTATAGAGCCTACAAAGGATATCTAGGATTAGCTTACACAGCTGACAATTCATTTCAGTTTTATAAATAAGTAAGTTCACTAATCGTATGGCCCTCTATGCCCCTCCATACATAATCCAAATAAGCCATCCCTCAAACTCTTCCATATAAACATACATTCTAAGTAAATACATCCTACTTACCAGGCACAGATTATTCAGAAGAAAAATCCACTGGCCTTATTCCTATTTCTTTTCTTTTAACCTTATTGCTACTCTGAATATTAACCATATTAAAATTACATCGATTACAGTTCTGTGCTAAATGCTCTATTTCTACCTCTATAAGAATCCTGAAGACTTTAACTGTTCAACATTATTATCTTGAACAGGTTCTGTTAGCTCTTCTATTGTCCAGCCTACCTCTATAGCCTGAACCTTATCCCGTGGGTCATACTATACATACAGACCCTTAGAATAAATGGGTGACCAGAAAGGAACTCAGCTGGAAGAGGCTTGAGCTTGCTGAATAGTGAGAACAACTGTGTATTTGCATTAGGTGAAGCTTATTGATCTTTTTTCAAAAGCAATATGGAATTTTGGAAAGTATTTTAGTGTAAGGTTTGTAACAGGAGAGCAAGGATCTTAGAAGTTGACATATGCAATTAAAGACATCGTTTCTGTATCAGCTCAATGATTTATTAGCTTTGTGAACTTGCGGGAGTCAATGAACTTTCTGAATCTTAGTTTTCTCATCCAGTATTTGGGATAATGACACCTGGACTTCATGTTGTCAACACTGAACGTTTACTTAAGTGCATAGAGATTCAGGATTTAATTCTAGAATGATTCACAAATGGAAGAAAACACTAAAGTGTTTTTAAAGCGACATTTTTCTCATGTAGCATATAAACAAGTTTTTTATCAGAACCATTTTGGGGACTCCGTTAAGAAGTTTTTTTTGGACTAAACCATAAACTTCATGTTTGTCAGAAAAGTTGCAACACATATTGAAAATTATTTAATCCCAATTTTAGGAGTATGCATGCATTCTACTGCTCTGATTTTGGAAGGCAATTAGGTGGGGTGTCTACGTGGCTCAGTTGGTTGAGTGTCAGCTTGAGTCAGCTCAGGTTACTATCTCTTGAGTCGGCTCAGGTTACTATCTCACAAATCATGATCTCCTGGATCATCTCAAGGGTCGTGTGTTCAAGCCCTGCCTAGAGGTCTGTGCTGATGGTGTGGAGAACTGCTTGGGATTTCTCTCTCTCCTCTCTCTGGCCCTCCCATGCTTGCACTCTTTGTCTCTCAAAAACAAAAAATAAAAATAAAACATAAAAAAATTAATAGTAAATAAAAAAGGCAGATAAAAGACAAAATTTGGTACAAGACATTATTGGCTAGAAGTAGATGCTGAATACATAATAAATACATTTACTGATGATTCATCAATAAAATAAATGTATTTTGAAGAAAAAGTACTATGACCTTTTGACCTGTTAATTTTTCCATGTTTAGAAATATGATTTAGAGGTGCCTGGTTGGCTCAGTTAGTTAAGAAATCAACTTTGGCTCAGGTCATGCTCTCACAGTCTGTGAATTCGAACCCCACATTGGGCTCTGTGCTGTCAACTCAGAGCCTGGAGCCTGCTTCAGATTCTCTGTCTCCCTCTCTCTCTGCCCCTCCCCAATCTGTCTCTCTGTCTCTCCCTCAAAAATAAATACACATTTAAAAAATAGAAATACAATTTAAAAAGCTACTGGAAAGCATCTAGTATGGTAAATCACAGAGCTGTGTCCTCTTGGGGTACAGAGGTGCAAAAGAAATGGTCTCTGCTTTCCAGTTTTTAATCTAATAGGACAACAGAGACATTGTGAACACATAGCTATGGTGTAAGACATTACATACTGTGTGGTGTGTGTGTCCCTCCTTCCCTCTTTCCTTCCTTCTTTCCTTCCTTCTTTCCTTCCTTCCTTCCTTCCTTCCTTCCTTCCTTCCTTCCTTATGCAGAGCATCACAATCAATGAGAGAAAATTTGAAGAAAGAAAAATCACTCTACTCATTGAGATAATCAAAGGATGTCATTTAAGCATAAAGATTGCTCCAATAGAGGTAGGAGTGGAAAGAAGTAAGGGTTGGCATGAACAAAGCATTGTAGACAAAATAGGGGACACATGCTTCTGAAACAGTGAACAGCACAGTTTGATTGGAACTGATGTGTCAGAAAGATAACTGCTGTTAGGAAAACTGAGGAAAGAGCAATCCCATTTTTGAGAGCCTTAAGATTATAAGGTTAAATCTCCCTTCTGAATGCCTTACCCATGGATCCAACTAACTTCTAGAAATCTTTATAGGATGTTTCACTTCAAATTCATCATGCTCAAAAGACAAAGGAAGCTGATGACAATTTTTGAGGAGGTAATTACCTGGTGACTGATTCAATATGAGAGAAAGGAAGAATGTGGTAACTTTATTGTTAGAAAGTAGTATTTGAAATTGAGAAGTCCCATGTGGGGTCTAAAATAAGGAAATATGAGGACAGCATGAGAAAGATTAGTATCCTCAGGAGACATCCAAGCACAGCAACAGAGCATGATGGATGAGCTCAGAAAGAGTTTGAAAAAGGTTTAATTGAAGGCAGTAGGGATGAGAGGTTTGTGGCCAGAGATCCAACTGGTTAATAGAGATATAAAGAAGGGTGTTTTTCAGATGGGAGAGAAAGGTGCCTGGATGACGTAGTGAAGTGTTGTGTGGTGGGGGTAAGAAGGTGAAAGCACAGGTTCAGTGAGGGGATGCAAAATGTAAACATCCAAGTATAGTGAAGCACAGCATAGATCATTACTTAGTGTGTCATTTTGATTAGGAAAAATGTAATTGCTTTAATGATTAGTGATAGAAAGGGAAAACAGAGTATAATCACTATGTTGCATTATTTAAAACTTTTTTGTAGCACAAAAGTGACTTTAAAATTATACTTATGGAGAACTAAATAAACATTCCTCCAAAAGGATATCAAAATGTCCAATAGACACATTAAAAGATACTCAACATTACCAATCATCAAGGAAATGCAAATCAAAGCCACAATGAGATATCATGTCACACCTGTTAGAATGGTTATCATCAAGAAGACAGGAGACCTGTTGGTGTCGGTGACGATGTTGTGAAAAGGAACAGTTACACATTGTTGGTGGGAATGTAAATTGGTCCAACCACTATTGAAAACAACAGGGAGTTTCCTCAAAAAAATTAAAAATAGATCTAGAATACAATCCAGCAATTCCACTTCTGGGTGTACCCAAAGAAAATGAATATGGGATTTTATGAGATATATGCACTCTCGTGTTTATTGCAGCGATATTCACAAGTGAAAATGTGGAAACAACCCAAATGCCCATCAACGGATGAATGGATAAAAAATATGTGGTACATTTACACAATGTATTCCATTCCATTCAGCCGTAAGAAGGAAAGATAACCTTCCATTTGTGACAACATGGATGGACCTTAATTAAGCACATTGTGCTAAGCAAGGTAAGCAGAGAAAGGTAAGTACTGTGTAATTATCACTTATATGTGGAATCTTAAAAGTTAAACCTTTATAAAGGATAGTAAAATGGTTGTTACCAGGGGCTGGGAGGGGAGGAGAAGAGTGATGGTTTTAAGGGTACAAATCTGTAATGAGTAGTAAATAAGCCACAGACATCTAATGCACAATATAATGAATATAAGTAATAATATTGTACTACAATTATGCAATATGATAAATATCTCTACATAAGCTATCATTACAATATATAAATGTATTGAAGGAATGCCATCCTGTACACCTTAAACTTATACAATGTTCCATGTCAAAGTTATTCAATTAAAAATGGTCCTATGGAAAAATGTATAGAAAAATAAGGAAAGGAATATGAATGAGGTAAACTACACACCAGCAAAGGTTGGGCTCCTTCTAGTAATTGTAATTGTTTAAATTCAGTATTTGCTTCACCAAGGTGAAGCTTATAGTAGTTTTTAACTTATTTTCTTGAAAATGAGGACACATCTTGAAAAGAACTGCAATCCTTCAAATCATACTTGCTATTTAAATTTTACATGACCTCTCCACAGAGCAGTAGTGAGAAATTAAATATACATTTTTCTCACAACTGCACATGTAAATACATACATTTAATACATTAAATAGAAGTAGAAACATAGTCTTATGAATAATCTGAAACAAACCAATATTGATAACATTCTCATAAATCATTCTTTTGTTCATTAATTAATTATCTGTGAGTTATCATTAGTCACATAAAATTTCTTTTGCCCTTCAGCATAAGATAGAAATATTTCTTTTTTTTAAATTTTTTTTTAAATTTTTTTTTTAACGTTTATTTATTTTTGAGACAGAGGGAGACAGAGCATGAATGGGGGAGGGTCAGAGAGAGGGAGACACAGAATCTGAAACAGGCTCCAGGCTCTGAGCTGTCAGCACAGAGCCTGACGCGGGGCTCGAACTCACGGACCGTAAGATCGTGACCTGAGCCGAAGTCGGCCGCTTAACCGACTGAGCCACCCAGGTGCCCCAAGATAGAAATATTTCTATTGTGCCAAAATGCCTGTTACATACAGTGAAACTTCCAAAAAGTCGAGAAGCCCATAATTTATAGAATGAACTTTATGATGTGCCTGAATTACTGTGCCTGAAAGACCTCCACATTCCTCTCATATTGCCTTATGCCTACAACATTTTGTGGGACTCCACTCTTAGACTCTTTCTTAAGGCATCCTTAATTCCCTTTTAGATTCATATTTTCAATTTATTTACCATTACCACCATCATCCATATTTTCCTGCCCTGGGTCCAATAACTTAGAGTAGCCTTTTGTTTTGCAAGATGACAATTATACAGCATTCTTTCTCCCATGTCTTCCATGGAACAATTATTTATTAGTTTTCTCCTACATTCCTTATATTCTCCTTGTCCTATAAATATCTATTAAACAGTGATATTTGCTAGATTTTGTATTTGTGGCTTCTCATGCCATAGTTTTCTTGGCTGACCATTTCATTTCTATGCTTCTGCTCCCACCTCTGTTCTTATGGCCCTCAATTTTATAGAGCTCTCTCCTGAGCTCTAACATATATTGCAAACCACTTACTAATCATCTTTTTTAGATATCTATAAGGCCCTTCTAATTTAACATGCCCATCATTGAACCAAGTGTGTTTCTTCACAACACCTTTCCTCTTCCTCTCCTTTACTGACTGATCCTTCCCTTTTTTCTCTGTTTACTTCCACAGATATGGAATGCCAGGGGATATGATAAGAAATAAGTTAAACGTAGTTCATGCCTCATCGGGGTAACAGTCAAACGGAATAAAATGATTCTTTGATAAATATGGTGGTCAGATGATAAAGAAAATTGACATAATGTGAACGTGAAAAGATAAGCTGTTGTAATAACAGTGTTGATGATATTCTCTATCAATTTGGCAGTAGCTTGTGGTTACTGACATTTTGAATGTTAAAATGCCTTCATAACCAAATCTCTTTCCCAGTAGAATACTGATAGCGCCTCCCTTCACCCCACCCCTGCCTTCTTACCTCTAAGTATTGGACAGAGATGTCAACAGAAAATTGTATTAGATGTCCTCCTTCTGCGTTCTACAAAATTATGAAGGACATGCAGTTGGTCCAAAAGGTCTCTAAAGTAAAAAACAAAACAAAACAAAACAAAACCAATTAAAAGTACAAAGTTAGAGTGAGCAGGAAAATCCACCTCTTGCGAAAATTTTCTACTAAAGCTCTACATTAGCATTGGTTAAATGAGAATTACTGGTTGTTTATGTACCTGATTGAAATGTTTGCCAGTTGATGCTTTTGTAGAGCAAACGTAGGCAACCACTGTACTGCCACATTTAATTAATTTTTTTAATTGGGACACATTTTTGAAACAATAAACTTTGAAAGTATCCCATTTGTTTTCTACCACACCATTAGCCCTTAGGCTTTATTCAAAGATGAGGAAATAGCTTTAAACCTTTAAGGGTAGGTCAGTCCTCATTCCTCCTCATTTGTCAAGGGACTTGTGTTGATTAGAATATGTGGACTGTGATAAACTGAGAATAGCTTAAGGGCAAAAACCTTCTGGAACATGCTGGTTGCCTAAGAACTAGAGATTACATCATTTTTATTCTGCGCTCTCTCTCTCTCTCTCTCTCTCTCTCTCTTTTTGCCAGGATGCTGAAGCCAAGCACTAAATGAAAGCACATTCACTATCCTTTAAATGTGCTTTAAATTAACTATGTTAGATTAGGTTTGTAATCAATTCACTTCTAAGGATTTCAATGTTAATGTGCTTTCAAACCAAGTGGGATTGTCCCTGATAGGGTAAATTTGCTATCAGTTTGATACCCCAGGCAAGTTGATGTAATAATGTATGTATCTTGAGGCATTTCACTCACTACTGCTAGAGTCCCCATCATTGGCTTAATTGGATTAATCTCAGGAAAAGCAGAGATTAAAGAAATTTGGTTTTTGTTTTAACTTTAGTTCTCTGATTAGGTAAGATTTTTCTGAGTCTGCAGGCCCATAAAAGAGCTTCATGCTTTCTGTCCAGATGTGAGATGCAATGAAAAGTTTCAGTGAGGATTTGATGGTTTGTCCCTCTTCCCCAATACAATTCATTCTTTCTTCATAGGTAACAACCATTCTGAAGCTATTGGTCTTTTCTTGTCTATGTATGTATCCATGAACAATACACAGTATGTGTTTCAAAGTTAAACAGATATCATAATGAACATAATTTTGTACAACATTGTTATTGAGATTTACATGTACTGATATAGAGATCTAGTGTGTTACTTACATTTTTGACCAAAATTTAGTTTCCCATTTTACAAATACACCATTATTCCATTATCCATTTCCCTATTTGTGAACAGTTAGGTTGTCTCCAATTCTGTGCAAACACTGTTAACATGAACAACCTTATACATGTCTCCTTGTACACATATGTAATACTTTTTGGAAAGTGTATACAGTCCTCAGAAATGAAGTTGCCATGTACATTTGTATCTTTACCTTTTTTGCTCTTTGTTTTCATGGGCTATGTTTTTGAGGCCTCCATTTTCAGAAATATCCTCCTAGTGTTTGGTTCCTTTGGCCAGATTACGTAAGTTCTTGTTATTCCTTGTTTGTTTTTAATAAAGGTCTATTTTGTTTTCATTACTCTTCCTGTTCAGGTTTTTTATTGTTGTTTGTTTTGTTTTGTTTTGACTGATATTTGACTGACACATTTTTGCCACCATTTGCTTTCAACATATCTGCCTCATTATGTTTGAATGTGACATTTATAAACAGCATAATGATGGATTTTTAAAAATCCTACTTGGGAATTCTTGCCTTTTAAGGGACCAATCTTTTTTTTTGTTTGTTTGTTTGTTTATTTTTGAGACAGAGAGAGACAGAGCATACGGGGGAGAGTCAGAGAGAGGGAGACACAGAATCTGAAACAGGCTCCAGGCTCTGAGCTGTCAGCACAGAGCCCGACGCGGGGCTTGAACTCACTGACTGCGAGATCATGACCTGAGCCGAAGTTGGCCACTTAACCGACTGAGCCACCCAGGCGCCCCGGGACCAATCATTTTTATTTAATTCACTTACATTTATCATTTTTACTGATATACTTCATATTAATTCTACTATTTTATTTTCTATCTTTTACTTATTGAGAGTTTTCTTTGCTACGTCTTAGTCTTTCTATTCTTCTATGAAATTTAACAACTTTTATTTATTTCATTTTTCCTTTTGTACTAATTATGAGGCTATACAATCCATTTCTATTTGATAGTGAGTCTATTTTCCAATCCACATAATTGAATTAAATCTAAAATTTACCAATATTTCTACCCTTCTTATGGAGAACACATGGACCTTAGAACATGTTACCTCTGATTACACCCCTCTCATTTTAGAAAGTATTTTTTTTTCTTGTGATATTTTAGATCCATGTTTTTAATGATCCTCAATTACTTGTAAATTTCATTCACCTGTAATTTTCGTAATTGACTTGTCATTGTTTATGTGTAACACTGTCCTTTGGGGTTCGCTTTCTTTTTTGCAGAAATATGTTTAGTTGTTATGAAACTGAATTTTGTATGAATGGAAAATACCTGGCCTGTTATTATTTTTTGGGCCTGAAATTACACCTTGTCCTCGGTTTTTATGACAATATCTGGGTTATTGATTCCACACCGACAGCTGAATCACATTGAAGATAATACTACATTGGCCCTTATTGTTATTTTCTGGAAGAATCGTCTCAATACAATGGCGGCTTCTTTGAAGGAAATCTGTGTTTTTGTTATTGTTGCTGTTCTTTAGATACTCTTCTTTCCTACACTGTTTTTCAGTTTCACTACAATGCATTTAGTTCTTAGTTTATTTATTTTATTGAAACTTATGGTTTTCTGGTATTTATGACTTTCAACATTTCTGGCAAACTCTCAGTAATTTTCTCATTAAATAATTCTTCTTCCTATTTCTTTTCTTTCTCCTTGGATCACATATTTAATCTATGTAGCAATTTCTCATTCTCGTTTCCACATTTTAATTAATCTTTCATATTTTTCATCTATGTTTCTTTGTGCTGATTTATGGATGATTTT